>NC_061509.1:160091660-160129030 GCF_022539505.1 Lolium rigidum | reverse complement strand
TGACGGCCTACTCCTGTGATTACGCAAAACTGGTGATATGTTGCAGCTGCACTTTCATCGAACACATGATAGGTGACACCGTCATATGGACCGGCGAAGACCTCCCTGCTAGCAGTGGAGTTGGTGGTGTTGGTGAAGTCAAAATTGGTGAAGCTTTCCGAGTCGCTATCCTGAGATAGATCGGTTTCCATGACCGACCCGAAAGTCATATCACCTAACAGATCGGCGAGTACTCCACTGTCGGCGGGCTTGGTGAAGTGTGGCAGCGAAACTTCTTCGTCGCCTGATTCAACGGACGATGTTGACGATCCCGAGTAATCGGGCTCGACCGCCAACGGTCCCGAAAAAATCGGTGCCGAAAAACGGTGCGATCCTTCTTTCCCGGCGAGGAAGCGAAAGCTCCCAAACGTGATCACCGTCGACTCCTCTAGATTGGCATATGCATGCAAACGGGCGGGAGGGTGAGGAACAAAATCATTGAGATCAGGTTGGACTCGTTTACCTCCTTCCATCACGTTGCTTGTTGCCGATGATTATGTTGACGATGCCATCGAGATCAGAACCTTGCAACCTCCAATTCCCACAGACGACACCAATTGATGAGGGATTAACTCGTTAATGCCTATGTATTGTAGACTTAGGGTTTCGTAAGAAGTAGAGGGCAAGTAGATCTCGAAGGTTCAGCCGAACTAAGGTGCTCAACTCAATATTACAGTGGCTAGGTTACAATGATTCGGTCCCTTCTTTCACCCTCGACTCCCCCTTTATATAGGAGGTGAAGCCGAGGCTTAGTCGTGCCATACAAGTTACAAATTGTCGGGCCGCGTTGGGCCTTTCCCTATATTGATACAAGTTTCCTATAATAACTCTAGCTTCCTAATCCGAGGGCATCTAACCTTCTGGGCCTCCAAAGCTTCAAGTCCATGGGCTTCTTGCTTTCCTATGGACCTGGGGTACTTATTCGACATTTCCTGTAGGCATACCTATGTCAGTCGTTACATAGATAAGTCCAGTGACACGACACGACACGACATAGAAAAACACGGGAAATGAAATCAACATGATAAAACTAAACACTAAAGAAACATGACAAGCTTGACGAACAACTCTGGGCTCACTTCATGAACATCTTCATCTTGAACTTTCTGCCACCTTTGCCGTGCCCTTCACCACCGCCATCTTCAACTTCAGTGCTAGTAGGGGAGGGAGTGCATCTGGTTTGCGGTGGGGAAGATGGACTCGTAATTGGTGAAGATGTTGTAGGCCGTGAATGATATTGACTCGCAGCTGCACCAAAACACTTGGCCGAGGAGGTCGAACGCGTCGAACGGGTTGGTGAAGGTGACCGTCAGCAACTTCAGGGTGATGCCATCATGAACTTCATCAAGGCGAAACATCACCGGTGAGTCCGGCGGGAGGTGGGTGAAGCCGGTGGTGAGGTAGGCATCGTCGATCTTGACGACCCCCCTCCACCTAGACTGCACCCACACATGGAGCGTGCTCTTCACGAGGATGCCCGCTGGGTAGCACAGATCCGGCATGGTAGGCGGCCGGTGGAAGGTAGGTCCGTAGTACTACATCTTTTGGTGGTTGATAACTCGAAATTTAGCACTACTTTACTCAGGTTTTTAAGTATACTATTACTCATATTGTCAGTCATTTCATGCTCCAGCTAGATACACCTAAGCCTATCTTGCATACTTACGAGTTCTTGTTCATTTTCATATGAGCATCGCATATTTAATAGTTTTAGTAGGATTTTATTATGTTTCCTTTGTCTTTTACATGTTTGTAGATGTTATGGAAAACTATGCATAAATCAAGGCAAAAGGGGTCAAGAGAAGGAAATATGGAAGAACTGCAGGCACTAGACTTAGTCATTTGAGGAGTGGAAAAAGTGACATTTTTCCATCATCTGAAAATAAAGATCTAAGACCATGGTGTTGTATCCCTCGTCCATATGAGTTCAATGATCCGAAGAACACCCAAATCGGAGTTTGTATGAGAAAATGGCAGCCGAAATACGTAAAGCATCTTCAAGTTTACCGAGCATCGGTACGGGCGGGTCCACCCGTACCGTTCGCCCGTACCACGGGCCTGGACGCGCATAAAAGGCCTTTTTCAAACGCTTTTCTTCATAGAATCCATCCCCGTTTGTACCTAGACCTTTCTTAGGTCAAAGGCAACGCGGGAGGGGCTATTGGAGACTCCCCCAGGCCTATATAAAGAGGGGAGGAGCCAAGGGAGACTCACCTCATCACCCTATACCTCCACCGCGAAGCCCTTCCTCCTTGCAGACTCCATAGGCGCTGCCTCCACAAGATCTCATCCATCACCACCACTCAAGAGGAGAAGGGAGATCAAGAAGGGGCCTCATCCACGTTGCAAACCGGATCATTGGAGGACAAGGCATCATCACCTTCATCATCATCCACAACGAATCACCGTCTCCATTCTCTCCAACCCATTAGATTGTAATCTCCATTACCATTGTGGGTACATACTTGGATTCATACGGTTATCCCTTTTTCATACGCAAGTTTATGATGATGTTCTTGATTGTCTCCATGTGTCAGTACTTCATCCCGTTCTTGGGGGAGATGGAGAAACCCTAGTAGTACTATTATATGAATTAAGATGATTTATACCTTTGCACTATGATTTTATGTTAGTTTTCTCTTGTGATATTGCAGTATGTCGACCATGTAATATTTGCCTAAGGGTCACAAGAGGGAACTACCGTCGGAAGTTTGGTAGTGTATAAGGCGGGAAGTGACATCCCGTGTTCGGTGCACTATTGTATGGAAGAGGGGGATAAGAAGGGACTCACAAGCTTAACAAGTAACCATGGGGCAATCCCTTAATTGTAATGGATTAATAGGTGGTTTGCCAAAGGTTGTTGCAGTGGTTACTCAGGGATGTGTTATGAGATACATATTCTAATTCGAGCCTTTCCCACATACAACGAGAGCTAAGATATGAGTTATCTAGTTTCTTCTTTAGTTAATACTAGCGGTGGAACCAACAACCTCTGGCGTGGGCATTACCCTTCAGGTAACTGTTATTGCCCTATCCTGTGTGGCCCAGCCGGAGGCCCATGAAGACACTTGATGGCAAGGTGGGCCACTATGGCGGTGCCGAAGAAGATTCCTTGAAGAACAAGACGAAGAGGAGAATCAAGGAAGGAAAGTCTAGAACTAGGATCTTTTGTAATCTAGTCATACCCGGACAGATCTCTTGAGACCTGGCACCCTATATAAGGGCCAGGAGAGGGGCTGCCGAGGGACACACAATCAATCTTAGCAACTTTAGCCACCAGAAGTCTAGAGCTAGGGTTTCATAGCACTTAGCCTCTCGACGAGATCACAGCCGAAACCTTCGGCACCACATTGTAACCCGATATTTTCATAATCAAGACCAGACAGGCAGGACGTAAGGGTTTTACCTCATCGAGGGCCCCGAACCTGGGTAAATCGCTCTCCCCGCTTGTCTGTTAACCGATGTCTCGAGTCAGCCTACAGGATTCCATCAACCCTAAGCCCCAATCGGAGGGCATTGCCGAGGAGTACCCTCGACAATTGGTGCCGTCTGTGGAAAGCCTGTCGGCACAAGGAAGGTCATCGGCAGTACCAGTCACATATGCGGCGTTCGTGCTGGAGTCACCAACGCCATCAGACCCGAGGGATTCTGTTCGCTGTGGATCCTTCGAGTTCGTACCGCACACTGAGGCGTCGCATCCGATCTCCACAGAATCGCACGATAACATGGATACTACTTTCGGTGGTGTACACTTCATCATCGACTCCAGAGGGTTCCTTCGCCTCCCTAGTTCAAAGGCATCAAGCCCAAGAACTTCGGCTCCAGAAGGTATCGCGCCAACAGTAGCCTTGGCAGTCCTATCCAGGAGTGCGGGAGAGGGCAGCCGAAGCAGCTTTGGTGCTATAGAGGAGCAAAGGAAAATACGAAGGGATTCACGCCGTGAATAAGAAGAGCAAATCGCGACTCGCCCCCAATAGTATGAGCGAGGATGCAACAGCACGCAGCCGAGAAAGAGTCGTCTTCGCACACCTTATTTATCGGCCACGGAGCAACTTGAAGCACCGTGTTATCGACATTCTTACATTGATCCAAAGGACAGCCTTGAAAAATCAAGTCATCTGCTTAGAAATTGTCGGCAGTTCCTCGAAATTCGGCAGTTCTGCGATGATCTTAGGGCCGAAGCTGCGGCAAGAGTTCATGCAATGGAGAGAAGAGCGGCATCCTACAGTTATCCACCAAAACCATATATACCAGAACCATACGTACCAGCAGGAGAAGACAAGTACGTACCAACCGAAGTGTTCCCAGAACCTCGCGGACAGGTCAGCATGATCCATAAAACCAGTTTCTCAAAGAGAGAAGTCAAGAAGTTCTCACGGGAAGTAAAGTACGCAGAGGTTGCTATGGTCGACGCACCCGAATACATCGACTGGTCAGACCAAAGCATATCTTTTAGCAAGGAAGATCATCCGAAGGCCGTTCCAAGGCCTGGCCACGCTGCCTTGGTCCTTGAAGCACAGATCGGAGGATACAACATGAGCAAGGTATTCATGGACGGAGGAAGCGGCCTGAATCTGTTATTCGCCAGCACAATGAAAGCAATGGGCCTAACAGTCGACATGCTAAGGGAGTCTGACACGGGATTCCACGGCATCATACTGACTCGACCCGCTTATTCCCTTGGTAAAATATCGATGTACGTGGTTTTCAGCACACCTAACAACTTCGGGAAGGAGAAAATCGAATTTGAAGTGGTCAATTGGGAATCTCAGTACCATGCCATCCTTGGCAGACCAGCATTTGCCAAATTCATGGCGGTACCCCATTACGCGTACCTGAAGTTGAAGATGCCAGGCAATAATGGGACAACAATAACTATCCACGGAAGCTTTTCTCGTTCGGACAACTGCGACAGGGACTTCCAGAAGATCGCCTCGAAGTTTGGGGCCAAGGAAGAACTCAACGCGATCGACGCTATCACAGACCACGCAAAGCCACCAGCCGACAATCGGAACGTAGGATCTGATGAATTTGATGTCGCAAAGGAGGCAAAGAAACAGCAAGTGCATCCTATACTGACCCGAAGAAAGCAGTCAACACTTCGGCAGATCTTGCTGTCGCATAGGAAAGCGCGCTCATCGAGTTCCTCCGTGAGCGCTGGGAAATATTTGCATGGGAGCCATCCGACATGCCAGGTATTCCCAGGGAACACGATGAGCACGCCCTTAACGTTGATCCAAAAGCCAAACCAATGCAGCAGTCGATGCGTAGGTTTTCAAAGCCGAAGAGAAAGGCGATCGGTGAAGAAGTTAGTCGGCTCCGCAAGGCCGAATTCATTCGGGAGCTCAAGGAAGCCGAGTGGGTGGTCAACCCAGTCATGGTGCCAAAGAAAGACACAACAGCTCTTCGCATGTGTATCGATTATACAAGTCTCAATAAGCATTACCCTAAGGATCACTTCCCACTGCCTCGTATCGACCAGATAGTCGACTCCACAGAAGGATGTGATCGTCTCTCCTTTCTCGATGCATACTCCGGGTACAACCAGATCAAGCTCAAGAAGGAGGACCAAGAGTTAACCGCGTTCATCACCCCGCACGGCGTTTTCTGTTACAACGTCATGACTTTCGGGCTGAAAAACGCAGGAGCAACCTATCAGCGATGTATGCAAGCTTGTCTTGGAGAGCAGATTGGAAGGAATATCGAAGTCTACATTGATGATATCGTGGTAAAGACAAAGCACACCGCTACTCTCATCGACGATTTGTGGGAAACCTTCGACAACCTCGACAAGTATAAAATCAAGCTGAACCCGAAGAAATGTTTCTTCGCGGTGCCGGGAGGACAGGTACTCGAGTATTTCATCTCAGCCAGAGGGATAGAGGCCAATCCTTTGAAGATCAAAGCCATTCTCGATATGGAGTCGCCAAAGAATTTGCACCAAGTGCAGCAATTGGCAGGACGACTGGCAGCACTCAGTAGATTCATCGCCAAGCTAGGAGAAAAAGATTTTCCCTTCTACAGCCTAATGAAGAAGTCCGAAAAACTCAAGTGGATAGACGAAGCGCAGGAATCTTTTGATAATCTGAAGAAGATCTTATCGACATCCCCAGTACTCGTAACCCCACATGAAAAAGAAACGCTGCTTATGTACATAGCAGCAACGGTGCAAGTCTTCAGCAGCGTCTTAGTTATTGAACGAGAGGAGGCAGGAAGAGTTCACGACGTGCAAAGACCCGTTTACTACCTCAGCGAAGTGCTCACGCTAGCGAAACAGAGGTACCCTCATCACCAGAAGCTAGCATATGCGGTATGGAGAACAGCTCGCAAGCTGCGCCATTATTTCACGGAGCACCCGATCATTGTGGTAAGCGAGGCACCGTTGAAGAATATACTTACTAACCCAGAAGCTACGGGTCGAGTGTCCCAATGGGCCATCGAGATAGCACTACACGACATAACCTATGTCAATCGGACGGCGATCAAATCTCAAGTCCTCCCAGATTTCGTGGCATACTGGATTCAGTCGCAAACACCGGCAGCACCCGACATGTCTGGTTCATGGACAATGTACTTTGACGGATCAAAGCGGAGTACAGGCGCAGGAGCAGGGGTGATATTGATATCGCCAGAAGGAGACAAGATGAAGTATATCCTACGTATGAATTTCTCCCTGCCGACAAATAATGAAGCGGAATATGATGCACTGTTGCACGAAATGAAGATGGCAAAGGCATGTGGAGCAACTCGCCTGGAAATTTATGGAGACTCGAACCTGGTGGTCCAGCAGTCGATGAATTTATGCGACGCGGTCAGCGATAATATGATCGCCTACCATCAATTGTACCCGAATATGGAAGCCAAATTTGAGGGGTGCATACTCAAGCACATCGGCAGAGCCAGCACCGAGGAAGCCGACGCTTTGGCAAACATCGGATCTATGTGCGCCCCCATTCCAGACGGGGTATTTTATGAAGTTATCACTCAGCGATCGATCAAGGAGAAAGCATCGACACCTCCAAAACCATCGACTGATGATCCAGAAGCAAGCTTGCAGCAAATTGCCAAAGAATCTCCACCTCAATCCGCGGAGCAGGTTCTCCTCCTCGAGCCTCTGTGGACCAGACCCTTTTTGGAATACTTAATAAAGCAGCAACTACCGGAGGACCCGGTGGAAGCAAGGCGAATTGTGAGACGATCAAAGGCCTTCACTGTGGTGAACGGAGAACTCTACAAGCGTAGTATCTCTGGTATCTTTCAAAGGTGTATCGCCATCGATGATGGAAAGGCGCTACTACGCGAGATACACGAAGAAACTTGCGGACACCACGCAGGCAGCATGGCCCTTGTGGCAAAAGCTTTCAGAGCAGGATTTTACTGGCCAACGGCAGCATCAGATGCTCGAGACCTGGTCATGAAGTGCGACCCTTGTCAGCGTTTTGCACCAAAACCGCACGCTCCCGCAACAGATCTGATGACGATACCTCTCGCGTGGCCCTTCGCATAGTGGGGACTCGATCAAGTTGGACCACTGCCAAGATCATCGCCTGGAGGTCACACGTATTTACTGGTTGCAGTCGACAAGTTCACCAAGTGGATCGAGGCTGTACCTGTTCGAAATCAGAAAGCCAAAACCGTCGTCCAGTTCTTCACGGGAATGACTTGTCGATTTGGAATGCCTCACAGTATCGTCACAGACAATTGAACTAATTTTGATTCCAAAAATTTCCGGAAGTTTTGCGATGACGGTGGCATTAAACTAAAATTTGCTTCGGTGGCACATCCCCAAACCAACGGTCGGGTCGAAAGGATCAATGGTCTAATAGGAGACGGCCTCAAGAAACGCCTTACGGGTGCAGCTGGAGCGTGGGTCGAAGAATTGCCATCTGTACTCTGGAGCTTGCGTACTACACCCAACAGGTCAACTCAGTACACCCCGTTCTTCTTGGTATACGGAGCCGAAGCAGTTTTGCCAGCCGATGTTCGATTCGTAGCCCCTCGGGTGACTGCGTACACGGAAGCAACTTTCAACAATACGCTGCAAGATGTCGTGGACCTCCTTGACGAAGCTCGGGACATCGCCTTGGCCAGAACAACGGTGTATCAGCAAGCGTTAAGAAATTACCACAATCGACGAGTACGCAATCGAAGCTTCAGTGTTGGAGATATGGTACTGCGACTAAAGGAAGAAAGACCTTTGAAGCTTGAATCTCCGTGGGAGGGGCCATTCATCATCACTAAAGTGATACCAGGGGGAGCTTATCGTCTCAAGAATCCAGCTTTGGGTGAAGACGTTGAAAATCCATGGAATGTTGCACATTTGCGACGGTTCTACGCATAGGATATAATTATTCTCTCCTTGTTATTTGGCGGCTCCTAAGGTTGTCTTATATTATGAATAAAACTTATGATCGGGTTTTCTACCTTTGTTGTTCCAGGCCTCATTATCCGAACAAATTGTTCGGGGCCTCCGTCATTGGCTCTTACTCCCATCGGGAGCGCTGGCCAGAAATACGTTCGTACAGTGTCGTTAACTAAATACTCTCATCGGGAGCTAAGGTTAATGATACACAACAACCCATCCAAGCCTCGAGAAAATACGCGAGCGCTGCAGTCGATGGACATACTATCACAAACAAGGCTCAAACCGGTGCACCGTGTGACAAAGCCAAGCGCCTAAATCCCTCGATTATTCGACGGGTGTCGCTCTTACAAAACTTACGCATCGACTCTGCAATAAACTTGCAATTACAACAGAGTCGTTGGGTGAGCAGGATGACTTGATCACTCGGCCGCCCCCGATAAAAATTATTACTCGAATTAACAAATTCACCAAAAGTACATGATGTACGAAACGCACGTTAAGTTACACATGAGATTATCCTTTGCAGGTACAAGGTCATTACGTACATATGAATGCATAATTTCACAGCAGGTTTCCTTGGTCCTCTCGGGCCTTCAGGTCCCTCTCAATACCTGTTTCCATTCGAGAGATGATGACATATGCGGGATTTCTAGCAATGTCATAATATTGGTTTAAACTCCTACTGGTATTTGCTATGGCCTCCAAATCTAAGGTCGGATGACACGCCAACACTAAAGCAAGAGCAAGTTCGGCGCCGGCCAGGAGTTCCTTTCGCACCAACAATCGAATCCTCTCTGGAGTCTTGAATCGAGTAAACTGAGCAGATAAGGTCTCGGGTGCTTGGTCCAGAGGAAACAAGGTCCTCCACACCATCGAGAGATGAGCATGGTACTTGTCAAAATAGTAATGCACCTTCTCTGCTCGATGCTCAAACTTGGCCATGACAACAGCCTTCGGTTGCTGGGACCATAATTCGTGCTTCTGATGAACAACATTGGTCATCGCCTCGATCTTTTCATGGATCCTTTTGTTCTCCTCTGCCGAATTAGAAGCCACGACTGTCGAGAAGCACTAATCAGTCAAGGAATGTTCGGGTTACAGTAAAAATCGAAAGATGAATGAACACTTACAGTTCAAACTTTCAGTAGCAATATGAAGACGTTCAAGGGCGTGTTGTTCAATTGCAGTGGCAATTTCGCTTTTTCTCTTTATCAATGTTGCCATCGCGTGAAGGGTGGTTATGTCTTTGTTCAGCCGGGTAATTTGGTCACGCAATCGACGAACAAGATCGGACTCATCGTTAGCCGAAGAGTTCAAAGAAGGATCGGTGCGAGAAGAAGATGGAGGAATCTGCAGCACAACTTTGACTTCAGAAAAGCATCGGTAGAAACTCCCATCGGGAGCATTGCACATATATTACATTCAAAAGTAGTAGCGGTACTGGCAACAGAGCCAATATAAAACAGGCCTAGATTATATCAAGGTCTAGTTAAAAAAACGGCAACAGAACGAGAAGTTTAATCATGAGGGAGCCGATGATGAGCCAGGAGCAGCTTCAGGCGCGGATTTGATCTTCGCTTCGTCAACCAATTTGAGAAGATGATTGGCACATTCCACCGCCGATTGTTTGTAGGGATCAAGATCAACTAGGCAGTTGTTCTCGTCTACGGGCAGCGCCTTGGATAACTTTTCTAATTCAGAGCCTAACCCATGACCCATCAGCAGTTGAAAAGTGAGGACTGCTCCAAACAGTCGGGAGCGCCGCTTCAGTACCTCTATAGGCTCACAAGGGTCGATGGATAAAGCATCTGCCATCTCGCCAAGGGTCTTGTCTTGCTTTATCTTCGGGAATATCATCGAGAACAACCTCGACAGTGCTCCCTTGGTCTTTTGCAGCAACCCAAGAAATTGGATATTGGCGTCAGTGGCAAGGGAGAGTGCATCAGACATTGAGTCCTCCCGAAGCTTGCGTGCTCGATTGATAGGCACTTACCAAGCAAGTTCATGATAGACTCGCGGAGGGCGCCTTCCTTTTTGTCAGCAGCGACAGCAGCTTCACATCTGGCGTCATCCTCATCCTTCATCTTCTGCTTCAGCTGCTTTAGTTCATCCTTCAGCAGGATGTTTTCATTCTGGGCTTCGGCTGTGAGCTTGTTAGCCTCCAGCACTTGGTCAACCGAAACTTTGACGGTCCTCCGAAGCTAAACATTCTCAGATTCCAGGCGAGTAAATTGATCAGCAAAATCTGCCACAGCATCAACTGTGGCATAAATTGGCTGCAAGGGAAAAGGTCAAGGAACTTCAGCCAGGCATAAAAATTCACCACGAAAGAAGAAAACTAAGTTAGATGGTCCGTTTACATGATCGCGAGCAGCCGAAGGAACGGGGGCGCTGCCAGGAGAAATAACCTTCAACACCGGAACCTTTCCCACGATCGTCCTTGAGGGCGGCGTCGGTTTGCCAGGCGAAGGGTTCGACTCCTGTCTGATTCAGCCCTCCCAGAGAACAACTTAGCCCTCTTCGCGAGAGGGAGTTCGTCGTCATCATTAGTTCTGCTTGAAAAAGCGAGGACGTTCATCATACAAGAATAAAGAAGGCTAGTTGCAAAGAGAAGAAAATACTCACAGGTCTAAGTCATCTTCGACAGCGAAGAAACTTGTCGAACTTTTTGCGGCAGGAGGAGGCGATGCAGCTTTATCAGCATCATCATCTTGTCCGCTAGGACTTGATTCAGCCGTTGTGATCAGGTCTTCATTTATCTTCCTGCACCGCTTATCCCTGGTGAGAACATCGTCTTCGGGGGCTTCGTCCCCTTGGACGTCACTGTCCTCAAGAGTTTGCTGATCATCCTCGGTCTCTTCGGAGTCCTCGTCGTCATCCTCTGGTTCTACACCACTTTCGGGTGAAGGAGGATAACATTGAGCTACGGTGGAGGCATGTTGACAAGTGAGAAATTAGTGGAAGATTGGAGAATAGCATAATCATGATAATCGGAGCAAATGTAGTAAGAGTTACCTCGGCCGGAAGGTGTTTGAGATCATATGGAGAGCGAGCCGAAGTCAGAACAATGTTGTCCTTCATACTGAGGCAAGTAAGAAGACGCACCTCGTCGCGAAGTTCGTCATCCAACAGTTCGGCATAGCTGACTCTCGACTTGTCATCCTTGCCAACGTACATCCACAGCTGGTGGGGCCGAGACATCAGTGGTTGCACCCGACATTTTAGGAACACTGAGACTACCTGAGTGCCGCACATCGTTAAGCCTCCTGTGTTCTTCAGATCTACGACCTGTTCGAATAGCTTGTCGGCTATGGCGCTTTCTTCAGGAGACAGGGAGTTTCGCCAGGATTTCTTCGGCTGAGCCACCAGGACGTCCTCAAACGGAGGAAGATTGGAGCGCCGCCCGGATACCGGAGTATCTCGTAGGTAGAACCATTTGTAGCGCCAGCCCTGGACAGACTCTTTCATCGGGTAGTTGAAGTAATCAACTTCCTTTCTGACAACAAAGCCAACGCCACCGGCGACGGGGGGGGGGGGGCATTTTTGTCGTTGTGACACTTGACATAGAAGATTTTCCTCCAAAGACCCTGATACGTCTCCGACGTATCGATAATTTCTTATGTTCCATGCCACATTATTGATGATATCTACATGTTTTATGCATACTTTATGTCATATTTATGCATTTTCCGGCACTAACCTATTAACGAGATGCCGAAGAGCCGATTCTTGTCACGTTTTCTCGCTGTTTTTGGTTTTAGAAATCCTAGTAAGGAAATATTCTCGGAATTGGACGAAATCAACGCCCAGGGGCCTATTTTGCCACGAAGCTTCCAGAAGACCAAAGAGAAGACGAAGTGGGGCCACGGGGCGCCGCCACACTAGGGCGGCGCGGCCAGCATAGGGCCCGCGCGGCCCTGTTGTGTGGGGCCCCCGTGACCCCTCCGAGGCTGCCCTTCCGCCTACTTAAAGCCTCCGTCGCGAAACCCCCAGTACCGAGAGCCACGATACGGAAAACCTTACTGAGACGCCGCCGCCGCCAATCCCATCTCGAGGGATTCAGGAGATCGCCTCCGGCACCCTACCGGAGAGGGGAATCATCTCCCGAAGGACTCTTCACCGTCATGGTCGCCTCCGGAGTGATGAGTGAGTAGTTCACCCCTGGACTATGGGTCCATAGCAGTAGCTATATGGTTGTCTTCTCCTTATGTGCTTCATTGTCGGATCTTGTGAGCTGCCTAACATGATCAAGATCATCTATCTGTAATGCTATATGTTGTGTTTGTCGGGATCCGATGGATAGAGAATACTATGTTATGTTGATTATCAATCTATTACCTATGTGTTGTTTATGATCTTGCATGCTCTCCGTTATTAGTAGAGGCTCGGCCAAGTTTTTACTCTTAACTCCAAGAGGGAGTATTTATGCTCGATAGTGGGTTCATGCCTCCATTAAATGCGGGACAAGTGACGAGAAAGTTCTAAGGTTGTGGATGTGCTTGTTGCCACTAGGGATAAAACATTGATGCTATGTCCGAGGATGTAGTTATTGATTACATTACGCACCATACTTAATGCAATTGTCCGTTGTTTGCAACTTAATACTGGAAGGGGTTCGGATGATAACCCGAAGGTGGACTTTTTAGGCATAGATGCATGCTCGGATAGCGGTCTATGTACTTTGTCGTAATGCCCAATTAAATCTCACTATACTTATCATATCATGTATGTGCATTGTCATGCCCTCTCTATTTGTCAATTGCCCGACTGTAATTTGTTCACCCAACATGCTATTTATCTTATGGGAGAGACACCTCTAGTGAACTGTGGATCCCGGTCCTATTCTTTACATCGAATACAATCTACTTGCAATACTTGTTCTACTCGTTTTCTGCAAACAATCATCATCCACACTATACATCTAATCCTTTGTTACAGCAAGCCGGTGAGATTGACAACCTCACCGTTACGTTGGGGCAAAGTACTTTGGTTGTGTTGTGCGGGTTCCACGTTGGCGCCGGAATCCCCGGTGTTGCGCCGCACTACATCCCGCCGCCATCAACCTTCAACGTGCTTCTTGGCTCCTCCTGGTTCGATAAACCTTGGTTTCTTTCTGAGGGAAAACTTGCTACTGTACGCATCACACCTTCCTCTTGGGGTTCCCAACGGACGTGTCGATTGCACGCATCAAGCACATTTTCTGGCGCCGTTGCCGGGGAGATCAAGACACGCTGCAAGGGGAGTCTCCACAATCCAATCTCTTTACTTTGTTTTTGTCTTGCTTTACTTTATTTTATTTACTACTTTGTTTGCTGCATTATATCAAAAAAAAAAGTTGCTAGCTTTACTTTATTTACTGTCTTGCACTCTATATCAAAAACACAAAAAAAATTAGTTACTTGCATTTTACTTTTGTTACCATGTCTAGTTCTGCACCTGTTACTTCTTCACCTGAGGAATTAGTCTTCACTTTTAAACAAGGGGATGAGGAGAGTTTTAAAGGTGCTTGGTCCAGAATTTTTACTTCTTATCGTAATGCTGAACCTCAAATGACTCTAAGTTTGCTCCTTAGTAATTTTTATTTTGGTCTTATGATTCGCTATAGATATGCCTTGGATGTCTGTAGTGGGAGGAGATTTCCTTCATTGCAATGGGGATCAAGCTTTTAATGCCATAAAGAAGTTGGTTGCATCACATGATTCAGCTAATAACTTTGATTCAGCCCTTATTAGCATTTATAATAGATTAAACACTCTTGAGACAAGTGCATCTCGCTTGAATGAAAATTATAGATATGTTCGTAACCGTCTTGATCAAGTTTTAGTGAACTCTGAACCTTCATTATGGGATCCTACTATTAAAATTGTTATCGGTGACCAAACTCTTCATGCCAATTGCGATATTATGTCTGAATTTTGCCTAATGCCTAAGAGTATTCATGAATCTTTGAAACTTTGGGGATTCGTTGAAGGGGGAGAAGGAATAACTCTTATTGATAACTCTGTTATAATTCCTAAAGGAATAGCTGCGGGTGTGCATACAACCGTTCTTGGGAGAACAATATCCATTTATTATCTTGTTATTGAATGTGCAGGAACAGGACAAATCACACTCGGAAGATCCCTGCTGAAACTATTGGGAGCAGTCATAGATATGGGAGAAGGCACCCTAAAATTCACCTCTACACCCGAGGGTAGACATATATTCCCTAAATCAAAGAGTAAGAAAAAGAACAAGAAAGGTAAGGGTAAAGCCCAAGGTAATGTTGATACTTGCATCTTTTGATAACACTTGATATACACTTTCTGCGCCTAGCTGAAAGGCGTTAAAGAAAAGCGCTTATGGGAGACAACCCATGTTTTTACTACAGTACTTTTATTTTATATTTGAGTCCTGGAAGTTGTTTACTACTGTAGAAACCTCTCCTTATCTTAGTTTTGTGCATTGTTGTGCCAAGTAAAGTCGTTGATAGTAAGGTTCATACTAGATTTGGATTACTGCGCGAAACAGATTTCTTTGCTTGTCACGAATCTGGGCCTAATTCTCTGTAGGTAACTCAGAAAATTATGCCAATTTACGTGAGTGATCCTCAGATATGTACGCAACTTTCATTAAATTTGGGCATTTTCATTTGAGCAAGTCTGGTGCCACTTTAAAATTCGTCTTTACGAACTGTTCTGTTTTGACAGATTCTGCCTTTTATTTCGCATTGCCTCTTTCGCTATGTTGGATGAATTTCTTTGTTCCATTAATGTCCAGTAGCTTTGTGCAATGTCCAGAAGTGTTAAGAATGATTATGTCACCTCTGAACATGTAAATTTTTATTATGCACTAACCCTCTAATGAGTTGTTTCGAGTTTGGTGTGGAGGAAGTTTTCAAGGATCAAGAGAGGGAGATGATACGATATGATCAAGGAGAGTGAAAGCTCTAAGCTTAGGGATGCCCCGGTGGTTCACCCCTGCATATTTTAAGAAGACTCAAGCGTCTAAGCTTGGGGATGCCCAAGGCATCCCCTTCTTCATCGACAACATTATCAGGTTCCTCCCCCGAAACTATATTTTTATTCCATCACATCTTATGTGCTTTGCTTGGAGCGTCGGTTTGTTTTTGTTTTTGTTTTTGTTTGAATAAAATGGATCCTAGCATTCATTGTGTGGGAGAGAGACACGCTCCGCTGTTGCATATGGACAAATATGTCCTTAGGCTTTACTCATAATATTCATGGCGAAGGTTGAATCTTCTTCGTTAAATTGTTATATGGTTGGAATCGGGAAATGCTACATGTAGTAATTCTAAAATGTCTTGAATAATTTGATACTTGGCAATTGTTGTGCTCATGTTTAAGCTCTTGCATCATATACTTTGCACCCATTAATGAAGAAATACATAGAGCTTGCTAAAATTTGGTTTGCATATTTGGTCTCACTAAAGTCTAGATAATTTCTAGTATTGAGTTTTGAACAACAAGGAAGACGGTGTAGAGTATTATAATGTTTACAATATGTCTTTTATGTGAGTTTTGCTGCACCGGTTCATCCTTGTGTTTGTTTCAAATAACCATGCTAGCCTAAACCTTGTATCGAGAGGGAATACTTCTCATGCATCCAAAATCCTTGAGCCAACCACTATGCCATTTGTGTCCACCATACCTACCTACTACATGGTATTTCTCCGCCATTCCAAAGTAAATTGCTTGAGTGCTACCTTTAAATTTCCATCATTCGCCTTTGCAATATATAGCTCATGGGACAAATAGCTTAAAAACTATTGTGGTATTGAATATGTACTTATGCACTTTATCTCTTATTAAGTTGCTTGTTGTGCGATAACCATGCTCCTGGGGACGCCATCAACACTTTGTTGAATATCATGTGAGTTATTATGCATGTCCGTCTTGTCTGAAGTAAGGGAGATTTACCACTCGTTTAATGGTTAGAGCATGCATAATGTTAGAGAAGAACATTGGGCCGCTAACTAAAGCCATGATCCATGGTGGAAGTTTCAGTTTTGGACATATATCCTCAATCTCATATGAGAACATTAATTGTTGCTACATGCTTATGCTTTAAAGAGGAGTCCATTATCTGTTGTCTATGTTGTCCCGGTATGGATGTCTAAGTTGAGAATAATCAAAAGCGAGAAATCCAAATGCGAGCTTTCTCCTTAGACCTTGTACAGGCGGCATAGAGGTACCCCTTTGTGACACTTGGTTAAAACATGTGTATTGCGATGATAATCCTGGTAATCCGAGCTAATTAGGACAAGGTGCATGCACTATTAGTATACTATGCATGAGGCTTGCAACTTGTAAGATATAATTTACATGATACATATGCTTTATTACTACCGTTGACAAAATTGTTTCATGTTTTCAAAATAAAAGCTCTAGCACAAATATAGCAATCGATGCTTTCCTCTTTGAAGGACCTTTCTTTTACTTTTATGTTGAGTCAGTTCACCTATTTCTCTCCACCTCAAGAAGCAAACACTTGTGTGAACTGTGCATTGATTCCTACATACTTGCATATTGCACTTGTTATATTACTTTACAATGACAATATCCATGAGATATACATGTTATAAGTTGAAAGCAACCGCTGAAACTTAATCTTCCTTTGTGTTGCTTCAATACCTTTACATTGATTTATTGCTTTATGAGTTAACTCTTATGCAAGACTTATTGATGCTTGTCTTGAAAGTACTATTCATGAAAAGTCTTTGCTTTATGATTCATTTGTTTACTCATGTCATTACCTTTGTTTTGATCGCTGCATTCATTACACATGCTTACAATAGTATGATCAAGGTTATGATGGCATGTTGATACGTCTCCGACGTATCGATAATTTCTTATGTTCCATGCCACATTATTGATGTTATCTACATGTTTTATGCACACTTTATGTCATATTCGTGCATTTTCTGGAACTAACCTATTAACAAGATGCCGAAGTGCCAGTTCCTGTTTTCTGCTGTTTTTGGTTTCAGAAATCCTAGTAACGAAATATTCTCGGAATCGGACGAAATCAACGCCCAGGTTCCTATTTTTGCCGGAACCATCCAGAACACCCAAGAGCCGCTGGAGGGAAGCCCCGGGGGCCCCACACCACACCCGGCGCGGCCAGAGGGGGGGCCGCGCCGCCCTATGGTGTGGTGGCCCCAGGCCCCCTCCGAGGCTGCCCTTCCGCCTATTTAAAGCCTCCGTCGCGAAAACCCTATGACGGAAGAACCACGATACGGAAAACCTTCCAGAGCCGCCGCCATCGCGAAGCCAAGATCTGGGGGACAGGAGTCTCTGTTCCGGCACCCTGCCGGAGCGGAGAAGTGCCCCCGGAAGGCTCTCCATCGACACCGCTGCCATCTCCACCGCCATCTTCATCACCGCTGCTGCTCCCATGAGGAGGGAGTAGTTCTCCATCGAGGCTCGGGGCTGTACCGGTAGCTATGTGGTTCATCTCTCTCCTATGTACTTCAATACAATAATCTCATGAGCTGCCTTACATGATTGGGATTCATATGATGATGCTTGTAATCTAGATGTCACTATGCTAGTCAAGTGAGTTTTACTTATGTGATCTCCGGAGATTCCTTGTCCCACGTGTGTAAAGGTGACAGTGTGTGCACCGTGTGGGTCTCTTAGGCTATATTTCACAGAATACTTACTCACTGTTATGAATGGCGTAGTGAAGTGCTTATTTATATCTCTTTATGATTGCAATGTGTTTTGTATCACAATTTATCTATGTGCTACTCTAGTGATGTTATTAAAGTAGTTTATTCCTCCTGCACGGTGTAATGGTGACAGTGTGTGCATCCGTGTTAGTACTTGGCATATGCTATGATCATGATCTCTTGTAGATTGTGGAGTTAATTATCATTATGATAGTATTGATGTGATCTATTCCTCCTACATAGTGTGAAGGTGATAGTGTGCATGCTGTGTTAGTACTTGGTTTAGTCGTGTTGATCTTTCTTGCACTCTAAGGTTATTTAAATATGAACATTGAATTGTGGAGCTTGTTAACTCCGGCATTGAGGGTTCGTGTAATCCTACGCAATGTGTTCATCATCCAACAAGAGTGTAGAGTATGCATTTATGTATTCTGTTATGTGATCAAAGTTGAGAGTGTCCACTAGTGAAAGTCTAATCCCTAGGCCTTGTTCCTAAATACTGCTATCGCTGCTTGTTTACTGTTTTACTGCGTTACTACTGCTACCATATTACCACCATCAACTACACGCCAGCAAGCTATTTTCTGGCACTGTTACTACTGCTCGCATTTATTCATACCACCTGTATTTCACTATCTCTTCGCCGAACTAGTGCACCTATTAGGTGTGTTGGGGACACAAGAGACTTCTTGCTTTGTGGTTGCAGGGTTGCATGAGAGGGATATCTTTGACCTCTTCCTTCCTGAGTTCGATAAACCTTGGGTGATCCACTTAAGGGAAACTTGCTGCTGTTCTACAAACCTCTCGCTCTTGGAGGCCCAACACTGTCTACAAGAATAGAAGCTCCCGTAGACATCAAGCACTTTTCCGGCACCGTTGCCGGGGAGGAAAGGTAAAAAGGCACTCATACTCCGGTTCCGAGTAACAGTACTTTTACGGCGCCATTGTGTTTGTGCTCGAAGCTATTTCCTTTAGATCCTGCAATTGCATCTTTTTGTTTCTTGTTTACACTAGTTTGGCATAATGGACAACAATGAGCTTCTTATTCTATTTCCTGATTTAAAACATGGATTGTTTGATGCGAAAATTAAAAAACCTATGGAATCTTATTTGCATGCTGGTAGTAATATTAGTATGAACGCTTTGAACACCATTGTTGATAATGATATAGAAAGTTCTAAGCTTGGGGAGGCTGGTTTTGATGAGCATGATCTTTTTAGTCCCCCAAGCATTGAGGAGAAAATTTTCTTTGATGATACTTTGCCTCCTATTTATGATGATTATAATGATAGTGGTCTTTTGGTGCCACCTACTATGGAGAGTAAATTTTGTTGTGATTATACTATGCCTCCTACACTTGATGAGAATAATAATGATAGCTACTTTGTTGAATTTGCTCCTACTACAATTAATAAGAATAACTATGCTTATGTGGAGAGTAATAATTTTATGCATGAGACTCATGATAATGCTTTATGTGATAGTTATATTGTTGAGTTTGCTCATGTAGCTACTGAAAGTTATTATGAGAGAGGAAAATATGGTTGTAGAAATTTTCATGTTACTAAAATGCCTCTCTATGTGCTGAAATTTTTGAAGCTACACTTGTTTTATCTTCCTATGCTTGTTACTTTGCTCTTCATGAACTTGTTTATTTACAAGATTCCTATGCATAGGAAGCATGTTAGACTTAAATGTGTTTTGAATTTGCCTCTTGATGCTCTCTTTTTGCTTCAAATACTATTTCTTGCGAGTGCATCATAAAAACTGCTGAGCCCATCTTAATGGCTATAAAGAAAGAACTTCTTGGGAGATAACCCATGTGTTTATTTTGCTACAGTACTTTGTTTTATATTTGTGTCTTGGAAGTTGTTTACTACTGTAGCAACCTCTCCTTATCTTAGTTTTGTGTTTTGTTGTGCCAAGTAAAGTCTTTGATAGTAAAGTGAATACTAGATTTGGATTACTGCGCAGAAACAGATTTCTTTGCTGTCACGAATCTGGGTCTAATTCTCTGTAGGTAACTCAGAAAATTAAGACAATTTACGTGAGTGATCCTCAGATATGTACGCAACTTTCATTCAATTTGGGCATTTTCATTTGAGCAAGTCTGGTGCCCTAATAAAATCCATCTTTACGGACTGTTCTGTTTTGACAGATTCTGCCTTTTATTTCGCATTGCCTCTTTTGCTGTTGGATGAATTTCTTTGATCCATTAATGTCCAGTAGCTTTATGCAATGTCCAGAAGTGTTAAGAATGATTGTGTCACCTCTGAACATGTGAATTTTTATTGTGCACTAACCCTCTAATGAGTTGTTTCAAGTTTGGTGTGGAGGAAGTTTTCAAGGATCAAGAGAGGAGGATGATATACTATGATCAAGAAGAGTGAAAGCTCTAAGCTTGGGGATGCCCCGGTGGTTCACCCCTGCATATTCTAAGAAGACTCAAGCGTCTAAGCTTGGGGATGCCCAAGGCATCCCCTTCTTCATCGACAACATTATCAGGTTCCTCCCCTGAAACTATATTTTTATTCCGTCACATCTTATGCATTTTGCTTGGAGCGTCGGTTTGTTTTTGTTTTTGTTTTGTTTGAATAAAATGGATCCTAGCATTCACTTTATGGGAGAGAGACACGCTCCGCTGTAGCATATGGACAAGTATGTCCTTAGGCTCTACTCATAGTATTCATGGCGAAGTTTCTTCTTCGTTAAATTGTTATATGGTTGGAATTGGAAAATGCTACATGTAGTAACTCTAAAATGTCTTGGATAATTTGATACTTGGCAATTGTTGTGCTCATGTTTAAGCTCTTGCATCATATACTTTGCACCCATTAATGAAGAAACACTTAGAGCTTGCTAATTTGGTTTGCATATTTGGTTTCTCTAGAGTCTAGATAACATCTAGTATTGAGTTTTGAACAACAAGGAAGACGGTGTAGAGTCTTATAATGTTTACAATATGTCTTTTATGTGAGTTTTGCTGCACCGTTCATCCTTGTGTTTGTTTCAAATAACCTTGCTAGCCTAAACCTTGTATCGAGAGGGAATACTTCTCATGCATCCTAAATACTTGAGCCAACCACTATGCCATTTGTGTCCACCATACCTACCTACTACATGGTATTTATCCGCCATTCCAAAGTAAATTGCTTGAGTGCTACCTTTAAAATTCCATCATTCACCTTTGCAATATATAGCTCATGGGACAAATAGCCTAAAAACTATTGTGGTATTGAATATGTACTTATGCACTTTATCTCTTATTAAGTTGCTTGTTGTGCGATAACCATGTTTTACGGGGACGCCATCAACTATTCTTTGTTGAATATCATGTGAGTTGCTATGCATGTCCGTCTTGTCCGAAGTAAGAGAGATCTACCACCTTAATGGTTGGAGCATGCATATTGTTAGAGAAGAACATTGGGCCGCTAACTAAAGCCATGAATCATGGTGGAAGTTTCAGTTTTGGACATACATCCTCAATCTCATATGAGAATAATAATTGTTGCCACATGCTTATGCATTAAAGAGGAGTCCATTATCTGTTGTCCATGTTGTCCCGGTATGGATGACTAAGTTGAGAATAATCAAAAGCGAGAAATCCAAAATGCGAGCTTTCTCCTTAGACCTTTGTACAGGCGGCATGGAGGTACCCCATTGTGACACTTGGTTAAAACATGTGCATTGCAAAGATCCGGTAGTCCAAGCTAATTAGGACAAGGTGCGGGCACTATTAGTATACTATGCATGAGGCTTGCAACTTGTAAGATATAATTTACATAACTCATATGCTTTATTACTACCGTTGACAAAATTGTTTCATGTTTTCAAAACCAAAGCTCTAGCACAAATATAGCAATCAATGCTTTCCTCTTTGAAGGACCATTCTTTTTACCTTTATGTTGAGTCAGTTCACCTATCTCTCCACCTCAAGAAGCAAACACTTGTGTGAACTGTGCATTGATTCCTACATACTTGCATATTGCACTTGTTATATTACTCTATGTTGACAATTATCCAAGAGATATACATGTTATAAGTTGAAAGCAACCGCTGAAACTTCATCTTCCTTTGTGTTGCTTCAATACCTTTACTTTGATTTATTGCTTTATGAGTTAACTCTTATGCAAGACTTATTGATGCTTGTCTTGAAGTACTATTCATGAAAAGTCTTTGCTTTATGATTCACTTGTTTACTCATGTCATTACCATTGTTTTGATCGCTGCATTCATTACATATGTTTACAAATAGTATGATCAAGGTTATGATGGCATGTCACTTCAGAAATTATCTTTGTTATCGTTTTACCTGCTCGGGACGAGCAGAACTAAGCTTGGGGATGCTGATACGTCTCCGATGTATCGATAATTTCTTATGTTCCATGCCACATTATTGATGTTATCTACATGTTTTATGCACACTTTATGTCATATTCGTGCATTTTCCGGAACTAACCTATTAGCAAGATGCCGAAGTGCCGGTTCCGTTTTCTGCTGTTTTTGGTTTCAGAAATCCTAGTAACGAAATATTCTCGGAATCGGACGAAATCAACGCCCGGGTTCCTATTTTTCCCGGAACCATCCGGAACACCCGAGAGCCGCCGGAGGGAAGCCACGGGGGCCCCACACCACACCCTGGCGCGGCCAGAGGGGGGGCCGCGCCGCCCTATGGTGTGGTGGCCCCAGGCCCCCTCCGAGGCTGCCCTTCCGCCTATTTAAAGCCTCCGTCGCGAAAACCCTATGACGGAAGAACCACGATACGGAAAACCTTCCAGAGCCGCCGCCATCGCGAAGCCAAGATCTGGGGGACAGGAGTCTCTGTTCCGGCACCCTGCCGGAGCGGGGAAGTGCCCCCGGAAGGCTTCTCCGTTGACACCGCTGCCATCTCCACCGCCATCTTCATCACCGCTGCTGCTCCCATGAGGAGGGAGTAGTTCTCCATCGAGGCTCGGGGCTGTACCGGTAGCTATGTGGTTCATCTCTCTCCTATGTACTTCAATACAATAATCTCATGAGCTGCCTTACATGATTGAGATTCATATGATGATGCTTGTAATCTAGATGTCACTATGCTAGTCAAGTGAGTTTTACTTATGTGATCTCCGGAGACTCCTTGTCCCACGTGTGTAAAGGTGACGAGTGTGTGCACCGTGTGGGTCTCTTAGGCTATATTTCACAGAATACTTACTCACTGTTATGAATGGCGTAGTGAAGTGCTTATTTATATCTCTTTATGATTGCAATGTGTTTTGTATCACAATTTATCTATGTGCTACTCTAGTGATGGTATTAAAGTAGTTTATTCCTCCTGCACGGTGTAATGGTGACAGTGTGTGCATCCGTGTTAGTACTTGGCATATGCTATGATCATGATCTCTTGTAGATTGTGGAGTTAATTATCATTATGATAGTATTGATGTGATCTATTCCTCCTACATAGTGTGAAGGTGACGAGTGTGCATGCTGTGTTAGTACTTGGTTTAGTCGTGTTGATCTTTCTTGCACTCTAAGGTTATTTAAATATGAACATTGAATTGTGGAGCTTGTTAACTCCGGCATTGAGGGTTCGTGTAATCCTACGCAATGTGTTCATCATCCAACAAGAGTGTAGAGTATGCATTTATCTATTCCGTTATGTGATCAAAGTTGAGAGTGTCCACTAGTGAAAGTCTAATCCCTAGGCCTTGTTCCTAAATACTGCTATCGCTGCTTGTTTACTGTTTTACTCCGTTACTACTGCTACCATATTACCACCATCAACTACACGCCAGCAAGCTATTTTCTGGCACTGTTACTACTGCTCGCATTTATTCATACCACCTGTATTTCACTATCTCTTCGCCGAACTAATGCACCTATTAGGTGTGTTGGGGACAGAAGAGACTTCTTGCTTTGTGATTGCAGGGTTGCATGAGAGGGATATCTTTGACCTCTTCCTCCCTGAGTTCGATAAACCTTGGGTGATCCACTTAAGGGAAACTTGCTGCTGTTCTACAAACCTCTGCTCTTGGAGGCCCAACACTGTCTACAAGAATAGAAGCTCCCGTAGACATCACATGTCACTCCAGAAATTGTCTTTGTTATCGTTTACCTGCTCGGGACGAGAAGGAACTAAGCTTGGGGATGCTGATACGTCTCCGATGTATCGATAATTTCTTATGTTCCATGCCACATTATTGATGATATCTACATGTTTTATGCATACTTTATGTCATATTTATGCATTTTCCGGCACTAACCTATTAACGAGATGCCGAAGAGCCGATTCGTTGTTTTCTGCTGTTTTTGGTTTCAGAAATCCTAGTAAGGAAATATTCTCGGAATTGGACGAAATCAACGCCCAGGGGCCTATTTTGCCACGAAGCTTCCAGAAGACCGAAGAGAAGACGAAGTGGGGCCACGGGGCGCCGCCACACTAGGGCGGCGCGGCCAGCATAGGGCCCGCGCGGCCCTGTTGTGTGGGGCCCCCGTGACCCCTCCGAGGCTGCCCTTCCGCCTACTTAAAGCCTCCGTCGCGAAACCCCCGGTACCGAGAGCCACGATACGGAAAACCTTACTGAGACGCCGCCGCCGCCAATCCCATCTCGGGGGATTCAGGAGATCGCCTCCGGCACCCTGCCGGAGAGGGGAATCATCTCCCGGAGGACTCTTCACCGTCATGGTCGCCTCCGAAGTGATGAGTGAGTAGTTCACCCCTGGACTATGGGTCCATAGCAGTAGCTAGATGGTTGTCTTCTCCTTATGTGCTTCATTGTCGGATCTTGTGAGCTGCCTAACATGATCAAGATCATCTATCTGTAATGCTATATGTTGTGTTTGTCGGGATCCGATGGATAGAGAATACTATGTTATGTTGATTATCAATATATTACCTATGTGTTGTATATGATCTTGCATGCTCTCTGTTATTAGTAGAGGCTCTGGCCAAGTTTTTACTCTTAACTCCAAGAGGGAGTATTTATGCTCGATAGTGGGTTCATGCCTCCATTAAATCTGGGACGAGTGACGGAAAGTTCTAAGGTTGTGGATGTGCTTGTTACCACTAGGGATAGAACATTGATGCTATGTCCGAGGATGTAGTTATTGATTACATTACGCACCATACTTAATGCAATTGTCTCGTTGTTTGCAACTTAATACTGGAAGGGGTTCGGATGATAACCTGAAGGTGGACTTTTTAGGCATAGATGCATGCTGGATAGCGGTCTATGTACTTTGTCGTAATGCCTAATTAAATCTCACTATACTTATCATATCATGTATGTGCATTGTCATGCCCTCTCTATTTGTCAATTGCCCGACTGTAATTTGTTCACCCAACATGCTATTTATCTTATGGGAGAGACACCTCTAGTGAACTGTGGATCCCGGTCCTATTCTTTACATCGAATACAATCTCATCGCAATACTTGTTCTACTGTTTTCTGCAAACAATCATCATCCACACTATACATCTAATCGTTTGTTACAGCAAGCTGGTGAGATTGACAACCTCACTGTTACGTTGGGGCAAAGTACTTTGGTTGTGTTGTGCAGGTTCCACGTTGGCGCCGGAATCCCTGGGTTGCGCCGCACTACATCCCGCCGCCATCAACCTTCAACGTGTTTCTTGGCTCCTCCTGGTTCGATAAACCTTGGTTTCTTTCTGAGGGAAAACTTGCTACTGTACGCATCACACCTTCCTCTTGGGGTTCCCAACGGACGTGTCGATTGCACGCATCAGACCCCAGTGGGGATCAATTCCGAGGAAAGCCTCGCAAACAGTAATGAAGATGGAAAGATGGAGAATGGAATTTGGGGTCAACTGCCAGGGTTGGATCCCATAGAAAAAGAGAAGGGAACGAAGAAATTCGTGGGCAGGAAGAGAAAGCCCGCGAAACAGAAAGGCGACAAACATAACATTAAATCCCTTAGGGGGCTTTGGGCGAGTAGATGGACCTGGCAGACGGATGTCGCTGTCGGACGAAGAAATGAGGCCGAGGGTGCGCAAATTGTTCACTTCACGATTCGAAATGGTGGAAGCGCTCCAATCACGGCTGACTTTGCTCGAGCCTGACGCGCTAGTGCTCTTGTTCTTGCCCATGGCGACAGGAGCTTTTGGAAAAAGGAGCAGGGGTGAAAGGTTAAGGAAAAGATGAGCAGTGAGGGAGTGTAAAAAGTAAAAGACCAAAGGAGCACCCCTTATTTATAGCATGAGCTGGTGGAAAATGGTGGCCATAACTCCGAGGCCATCGTGGGAGATGGAAAGAGATCCAGTCGTACACGTGTCACACTGAAGAAAACGGAACCGGCGGTCCATTATTCCCACGATGCGCAGAAATCGAGGAGGCGCCTCGGTGAACACGCAAGCACTGGTCATTTCCTAAAACTGCCCGCGCAGAAGTAGGGTGGGCCTGTCAGGTCACGTCTTGTCAGTCAAACCGCAGCAGTGGTGATGTCATCAGTGATGTCATGAAAGGCGTCGACTCTGATTGAAGCATCCGAGGAAAAATTAAAATCATCGAGTGGATCAACTTGAGTCTGCGCACGGATTGCAAGCATCCGTCCCTAGACTCGGGGGCTACTCCCATCCGGAGCACTAGGCGCGCACCCGATAAATTTGGGCAAAGAAGAAAGATTGAATACAAGGAACTTAAGCTTTACTCCCATCGGGAGCATAGTTTGAGCACCCGACAAACTTTTTTGCACTCCAGGATCATGCCCGGGCACGTGATTCTGTGTAGGGTAGCGTTGTCTTGCCTTCGGCAATTAACCAGCAAAGCTGGGCACACTACTCAATATCCTTTACGCTTTAAAACTTCCAGAATTTGAAGACCCGGTGTAAATGTATCGGATGACCTATGAAGAGTTGTAGAAAGCTTCGGCAGAAGAAAACATTCGAGTGGCACAACCTGAGTCTATGCACGGATTGCAAGCATCCGTACCTAGACTCGGGGGCAACTCCCATCGGGAGTGCTGGGCGCGCACCCGATAGAAGAAGAAGATGTTGTCACGAGAAGGACAAGAATTATCAAGGGAGAAGAACATTTGGTGGAGGCATGCTTTAGTCTCTACCCGAAATATGTTCGGCTAGACACTCGAGGGCTACTGGCGTGGCCATTACCCTTCGGGTAACTGTTATTGCCCTATCCTGTGTGGCCCAGCCGGAGGCCCATGAAGACACTTGATGGCAAGGTGGGCCACTATGGCAGTGCCGAAGAAGATTCCTTGAAGAACAAGACGAAGAGGAGAATCAAGGAAGGAAAGTCTAGAACTAGGATCTTTTGTAATCTAGTCGTACCCGGACAGATCTCTTGAGACCTGGCACCCTTTATAAGGGCCAGGAGAGGGGCTGCCGAGGGACACACAATCAATCTTAGCAACTTTAGCCACCAGAAGTCTAGAGCTAGGGTTTCATAGCACTTAGCCTCTCGACGAGATCACAACCGAAACCTTCGGCACCCCATTGTAACCCGATATTTTCATAATCAAGACCAGACAGGCAGGACGTAAGGGTTTTACCTCATCGAGGGCCCCGAACCTGGGTAAATCGCTCTCCCCGCTTGTCTGTTAACCGATGTGTCGAGTCAGCCTACAGGATTCCATCAACCCTAAGCCCCAATCGGAGGGCATTGCCGAGGAGTACCCTCGACAACCTCTGAGAACATTTTAGTCTTATCGCAGTTCAAACACGATCTTTAGTTGCATTTACATTCTTCAATTTCAGATATTTACTCTACAAAAACACCTGCAAAACCTTTTCTACTTTAATCATTCGCTTGAAAGTTGAGACAACTTTCAGTAACTTTAGATAAATAGTAACAAGGGGTATTAAGGTCATTACTAGTAGCTCCTCGTGGTTCGACACTCTTATTTTGAAACTAGCTACAACTGATCTGTGTTCTTGCAGTCATCAAGCTATTTTATGGCGCCGTTGCCGAGGAGCTCAGCGCTTTTGGTCTTTACTTTTAGTTGCTAATTTATTTATCATTCTACTTTAGTTGTTTTTGAGTTACAGGTGAAAAAACCATGTAGGATTACCAACACGAGATACAACTTCAAGCTATAAAGAGCTCTGGCCCTCCCATGGACACTTTTATTAAGTCAGACATACTCATCAATCCAAGAAGGTATGACATTCATCCCACACTATTAGACTTACTGCAATCCAAGATGTTTGCAGGATATGACACTGAAGATCCGTATGAGCAAATTGAATATTTTGAAGATGTTTGTGCAACCTTCAATTTAAATATCTTTTCAGAGGATGAGGTTAAATCTTTGGACAAACTCTTACTAATAAAGCTCGAACTTGGTATAACGATTATCCAATTTCACATTTTTCAGAATGGAGAATATTGTCTACTAAATTCCTTCAGACATTCTTTCCAGAAACCAGGTCTCTAGGAGCAAGGCGGATGATTATAAACTTTAAAAGTATACCGCAAGAAGGGTTGTATGAAAGCTACTCAAGATTCAGGGAAACTCTTAGAAATTATCCTCATCATGATTTTCCACCTTGGTTAATCATACATACTTTCCGTGGAGAAGTTAATGTGAAAAATAGAGATGTGTTAGATTTACTTACTGATGGGTCTTTTACTGAGTATGGAGTCGATAAGGCTTGGGACTTATTAGAAACCATACACAAAGATGAGATTTTGAAAGATAGTAAAGAACCTAATGCAAAGTCTCTAGTAGAGTTCGAATCTATTAACAAATTTATGCAGTCTAGAAAGGTTGTCGAATTACTAATAGGAGGTTGAAGAGAAGGTGTATAAACCAGAAGAGCTCCTTGGACCAGAAGGCATTGAAGGCCAGGAAATAAGGGTTAATCGGAAGCCCTCTTAACTAATAGGAGGAAGGCCGCAAGGTAAGGATGAAAGGTATAAAAGTATTAAGTTTAAGTTAGGAGAAGTTGATTTTGAGGGTCTTAGAGATCAAATCTCAAATATAAACATTCTCCCTTATCATGCTTATACATTATGGTGTTATTACCTGGATGATCATGAGTTAGAACCCTCTGATACTACTCTGGTACTCTCAGATAGAACCACCCAAAGATGCCATGGTATTCTTCACAATGCTTATATTACAGTTGAATATTTTGTTTACCCAATAGACTTCTACATTATTGATATATTGGACGACCCTTTTTGCCCAATCATATTAGGAGCACCCTTTTGTGTTTTAACTAAACTAAATATCGATAGCAAAAAGGAGGTTATATCTTTGCAGCTTGCAGAAGAAGAGGTAAACGCTAGATTCAAGGAATTAAAGAAATTCCCTTATGAAAATGAAGCTGAAGTTAAAGAGGGGAATACCATTGAGGAATTGGTGGCTATCTATTTTAGTATTCCTCAGAATGAATTGGAGAGAAGCTTGATGAACAGCGAGTTAATTCCAAATGATGAATTAATGGATTGTAGGGAACAAGAAGAGGAGTTAAGTAATCAGTCACATATGCCTTCTACTCCGAGTTCCATTTCTATCTTTGATACTCATGAGCAAGGATCACTTTGGCATACTAAAATGACAAGTTTGTTTATGATGCCTCTCTCTGTAGGAATAATCCTTATCTATTATATATTAAAAGCAAAATACGGATGTTTTAAATAGAGCCATCACGTTAATCCACATAGGCAATAAATAAATATATCGTTGATTTTACTACTAACGGTTGAGATTTAATAGATCTAAGAGTTACGCAAACACATATAGTGTCACAAACCCACGTTTGTGCATCTATATAGTGTCACGTTTGTGCACCGTGTCAAATATAGCTGCGTAAGGTAGTCTCATGTTCCAATAAATAATGTGGAGATGCTATCCATATAAAAGGCAAGGAACGCTGATGATGGAAGCTGATCCACGCATGCGTAAATAAAAAAACATACAAAGTCTAATAAGAGACTCGTATAACTGCATGGTTCCATTTGAACGATGCAAGCTAAGCTCACGTGGAAGCTGATCCATCAAACGTACGCGAATCTAACTATGCTGAGATAAATTTTGTCTGTTTGTTTTAGTGTAAAATAAAATTGTCCAATAAAAAGCGTACATAGTTTAATGTAAAACCAGGTGCGGTATGACTGCATGATTTCGTTCGAAAACAAGAAAAAAAAATCACATCTGATCGTCATATAATCGTGAAAAAGCGACTGAAAAAATCAGACCTATCATGGCACTATCAATCCTCCCGGCACCTTTCACATGAGAAACTAGATCGTCATCCTGACAACGTTTTTCTTCTCGGTTGCAAAACAATTCCGGTAGGCACCGGTACTATTGGTTTTAAAAAATATAGTTCATAATATCTCCAGATATTTGTCAACCAGATTTATAAAGTTTTCTAAATTTTATCCAATTTTTTAAAATTTGAGCAAATTTTACAAATACTGTTATATTTCGTCCAGTAAGTTTTCTCGATGGTAAGCGAAATAACCGGTTTATCGCCAGAGTCCGGAGATCTCGCCTGGCAAAAAAAACTTTGCCCCTCACTTACAAGTTGACCCTCCACGTGTCAAACAAAAGAACTTATGTTTCATTTAATATTAAGTATCAAATTAGAGCAAAATTCATGTATTTCTATCCAAACTGTTGTTGGAAACCCAATTCGTCCAGGTTCTACACGATTAGAATCATATTGTGCATCCATCACATAAACCAATGTGACATCCTTGCTTGCTTCATATATGTTGCATACCGACGGTGACTAAGATTAACCATAAAATACGGCAGCATTGGTGATTTTCTAAAATTCACCTTAGCTTTGCAAGTTTATTAGTGAAGAGAGATAAAAGTTTATATATAAAGTCTGAAATTTGAGGAACATAACTATATTTATAAAATCTGAAAAATATGAGTTATATATGAAGCTCACAAATAATTTGTATGTTTCAACAAACTTGCAATATACAATGACAAAGTGCGCACTACAGTACGAGAAAATAAGTTATTAACCTGAGTTTATATAAATGGGAGGAAATATTTATTAATCATGACAGATAGTAAATCATGTCAAGTGCAACTACCACATAGGGAGCATGAACTATTTTTTAGTCAACAAATAAAAAATTCTAGCAGCAAGGTATTGTACCATTGCGTGTTCACTAAGAAAAAAATCATACTATGTCAAAGAATAGTAAAAGTCACATATTGATATTGGAGACATAGGGTGCATTTAGTGAGTGGATTTAGTTGTGCCACAAATACGGTGAATTTGCAGAGACTTGGTACAATTAGATATATGAAGCAAGAGATGGTATGGTTAGGGATGATTTGTTGCATTATATAATGAATGTAAGCTGGTGTATTTTACATCACCGTGATGAGAATGCAGCTGACCGAATTAACGTAACTGAGCATGCGTGGAACAAAACATTCAACAATATAACCACTAAACATTTAGGTGGAAGAAGAGGGCCCAATAATTTACAATGATCCTTCAATGTTCGGGTGGAATCATTAACTCAATGTTCTATACCATTGTTGATAAGATTGAAGAGGAATATGTAGATATCAGTACACAAGTTTGTTGGATTACTTGAAAGGCTTAGGACTTCAACGCCATACAATTTATGTGGTTTGAGACCAATAGTTTCTATATCAATGGGAAATGCCCTACCTATGAGTGCGGATCCTTGCCAAGAATCCAATAGCTAAATTTCAAGCATTTTTTTTGTTTATTGAGAGTTTGGTTCAGAAATATGTGAAACAACTACAATTTTCTATCCTCATGTTTTCAACTTTTATTCTACACTATAAACACCAGAAGAATATGTCTGCCATACATCGACATTGAAATGTCATCTTAACACTGAATTCTTGGTGGTATTACAATCTCGAAATAAGAGTATTTGATGCAATACTTGGTAGTATTATTATTTTCTTACACGATTATTTATATATTATATAGTAATGATTACACTTTCTATAATTTACGACACACCTAAAAACTATTTATAGATATATATATATGGATGTTGCCCTGGCATTTGCCAGTGCCGCCATGCTAGTTGTGTTAAAATTGTAGATAATATATCTGTGAAGGCCTTGTGTCTAGATACTCAGCTAGAGAACATTAATAATGATGAACTGGCGATGGATTCTTGCAGTACTAATGTGCAGGCACAAGAGGAGAACATTACAATGATAGTGAGAGGAGGTGGATGGGGCAACGTGGCAAGACCTTCCTTCATCAATCGCAGCGTCCACGAGAAGTTCCGGGTTGTATGATTTGCCGGCTTACTCGGATTCGGAGTGTGAAAACAGCAAGGTTGATCAAGAATTGACTCGATGGTATACTTGTGCTCGTCCTGCCAGGGCTTCCTTTCTCCCCATTGTTTCTTCTGCGCTCCATGGCTGGCCTCCGGTTTTTTGCCTTTGGCTTCTAGCGGCTTCCGGATTATCTTGCTGTATCGCGGCTACATGCTGCGAGCCGTATCTTCTATCTAGGAAGTCTTATATTCTATTGTGATGATTGTTATTCTGGAAATCTTGGTGTGAAGGGTATCTCGGCAGCGGGTCGGCCGCGATTGTCGGCTGAGTTGGATCTCCTAGTGCATAACTATCCGCCACCTTGATCATCTCGACCAGAGTGGTTGGAATGTTCGTCTGTTACCTCTGCCACAACGACGACCCTCGCCGACATCCATTGCAAAACCAACTGATGGATCGAGCTTCTATCACTCCTTCACATGAGTTTCTTGTGGCACTCCACTGGGTTAAGTATTCCCGGTCGGTCTCGTTCTCGCGCTGCTGGCACATTGCGAACTGCTGTGGACGGTTCAGCCTCTTGTAAGTGTTGCTCAAGTTACTGCCAAAGGCTTCTTCAAAGTCTATCCACACATCGATGCTTCCCCTAGGTAAATTGTTTAGTCGGATGCGTGCCGGTCCCACTAGCACTAAGGGTATGAATCTTACCACCCAACAGTGGTTCCCTCCAGCCACATACACCGCCGTGGCGTAATCAGTGAGCCAGTCTTCCGGCTTGGTGCTGCCATCAAATGTTCTTGTATCCCGGGGCAACAGGAAATTGCGAACCGGTGGCTCTTCCCTCATGATCCAAGGACCGAAACATGCCGGACCCGGAGGACCTTCAGCTTGAACCAACTCGGACAGGTAGATCCGGTCCAGGCGATGCCGCGCATCCTGTGCCGGCAAGAATCTTTCTCCGACACGGTCGCCGAGAGGATTTCTCTGATAATCGACTCTTTCCATTTCCGAGTCACCGTCATCATGCCGGCTCGGTGCTATGCCGCCAGCTCATGGATATCTCGGTGGTGGTGCTCCTCCACCGGCATTCATCGCTCTTCCGGGGCGTTAGTTTTGCCCGGCTTCACCATTTCCGGCATAGACGTGGCCAGCCCCTTGGCTTCTTCTGCCGGTATTGTTCATCCCGGCTTTCTGTTTTCCGGCCAAGACCGGATCATACAGAGTTATCTGCTTGGAGTTGATACTCCCTTCTCTTCTTCTGTCGGGATGGGGAGACAATGCCTGCCCATTCGACTTCGCTCCGGCAACCCCAACCGAATGAATGACTTGGGATGCTCCAGCACCTGGCTACTCCGGGCAACCTCTGCACTTTGTTTAGCAGCCGTAGCAAGTAATTCTTTAACTCGGGATTGTTGCTTTATCAAAGCATCACCCGACAAAGTATCTAGTTCCTCAATAGCGGCTTGTGCAGCCCTAAGAGTATTATCCGGAGTACTATACTTCGGCTTCTCTGCAGGCGCAACGGACGCCAACATAGACATACCAGAACGAGCTTCACGGCGCAAGTCCTTATCTAAGTTACGACCTCTAAGCCGGGTAGCTGCTACTCTACTAGGATCCGCATTTACAGAAGCAAAACCATGGGAAACATTGTACTCATGCACGTAGGGTGATGTTCAACGCCTGCTGAGCACAGACCACCTTGTTGGCCCCGGTGAGAAGGGTTTGGCGTTGAGCCTCCAGCTCGGCTTGAGTCGCCACCACGTTGGCATTGGGCGCGACGAGTGTCGACAACTTGTCCATGGCTGCTTGGAGAGGAGTTGTTGCCGGAGGCACTACAGAGGTGTCGGCAACGTGTTGCTCCCACTCTAGCGTCTGCTTGTCCGTGCGCCCAGACTTAGTGGGGGCGTCCTTGTTTCCGGCTACCGCTTTGCCAGCACCGTCCGCGCCAGCCATCATCACCTCCACGCTGCCAGCGGCGCGATAGGTACGCAATCCGCGGGCCGTGCGATTGACCTGTGGATCCGGAGCCAGCAGCACCTTAGCAGGCAACCTGCATACCGGCGCAGTGCCGATGTAGACTCGGTGCGTGTAGAAGAACATGATGCCGTTGTTCCTGGGGAAGACTGTCTCGTTGGTGAAGCTGTCAGCGTGTCGCTGACGAAGTCCAACGAGCCGAGCCTCTGGACAAGGCTAGAAACCACACGCTCGCTGGAGGCGGTGATGAACCACGTCCGGATATGAACCCCAACCGACACAGCTGCTGGCTCCACAGTGGGCGCCAACTATCGTCGTTGTGAACAAACATATGCTCTAGGTAGGCTTATCTTGGGGCCAATGTGCTTCGAGGGATCTGGAGGAGGGGGAGATGGAGAAGAAAGACGCAAGGACACACGAGTTTACCCAGGTTCGGGGCCCTCGTGGGGAGGTAACACCCCTACTCATGCCTATCTAATCTGTATAATCTCATAGAGAGCTACAATGGTTTTCCCTCCATCCCTTGGATAGAGAAAGAAGAAGAAGTGCTAGAGAGGGAGAAACCCTAGAATTGATGGATCGTAACCTAACCTTCGTGCAAGGGAGTGCCACCTCTTCTTTTATAGTGGAGAGGTGGCTTACATGAGAAGGAACCCGGGTAAAGGGAATGTTAGCCTACACAAGCCGGTCTTGGACTGTAGCTTTGACCATGGGCTCGTGATGTCCTTGCCTGTGTCTTCTATGCACTGTCCTCTATTGGCATGCACACTGTTGCGGCTTCGTCATCCGCGTGCTGTGGCTTCAGTTGGAATCTAGAGAGGCTCTCGTCATAAAGAGATCCTCCGTATCTCTTCGATGTCCTGTAGCGAGGCGACCGAATCTTTGACTCTGGGACCGGCATATGACCGTTGGCCCTATACCGGACCCCATTCCGGTTTTATCTAAACATGCCGGATCTTCTTCCTTTGTCTTTCTAGACATGCTCCGGTTTAACTTCGACTCCTCCAGCTTAAGGTACGCCGGTATCCCTTACTCCGGTATACCGGCATGGGTATTAGGCTTCTCCGGATTACTTATGTAAACCGATTATTAATTGCCTGACTTAGGCATATTTGCCATGCTCTTGACCTACCGGGGGTCATCCCCCCGACAACAGCATAAGTTGGAGAGGCAACAGATATCGACAAAGAAGGGGAAACGACACTAGAATTAGGACAGTACCTGTTAGGTTCCTTCCTAATCCGTACCCATCGTTTGGCTCGATATCGTTTGTTAAGGCAACCCCTTTGTTTATGGCCATAATTAAAATAACCTTGACAACAAATTTGCGCACACAATCCTTAACAACATGGACCATACTCAGATATTTTTGACATTCCCAAAAGGTCCAGGCCTAGGACTCTACCACCGCTGCAAGCCCACCGAGAGAAGGACTAGGTGAGGAAGGCCTAGGCGAAGGAGCTACATGGGCCGGAGAAGCGGCCACAAAGCTAGCTAAATTTGAACGCTAGGTTGACGTCGGAGAAGGCAACTGATCCAACTGATGCGGAGGAGATTGCGCAACTAACTCCGTTGTAGCGATGATCAAACGAACCAAAACAAACCATTTGCACTGGAGATGAGCACACCGGCGGCGAAAACTCTGGCGGCAGCGGCGATGGTGGCAAGGTATCTAGTCCAGAGACCAAGAGAGAGGGACAACTCTCCACCGCAACCCCAGCGGATTGTACAGGCAAAACAGAGGGCTGAACAACAACAACATCCAAAGAAGAAACCATAGTCGGATGAGGACGAAAAACCCTGACTGGCCGATGAGCGGCAGCCCGTCGACAACCAGCAATGATCCACTCTCCAGCACATTCCCTCTCCCACAACGAAAACCCACGTATCTAGTTGGCCCCCCCAAAACTCCATAGATGATAATAGCATTTGAAATGAGGGCAACTATATAAATGACGATCCAACAAACAAAAACCAATTGACTTGGAGGAGACAGAGAATGAAAATACCCGATCCTTTAGCACAGAAACCTTGAGATCATTGCAGAAACCTTCCGTTGCCGCCTCAAGCACCAAGGATGCCAATTCTTCATCCAACCTAAACGTGGATTTTCCAAAGGAGGCCACCATGATGAAATGACAAGATCCATTGGAGGGATGGACCGTAGATCTGAGATCCCTCCAAACATGCCACGTAAACGCCTGCCCTGGGGAGAAATTCAGACCCAAAGAGATCGCCGCATGAACTGCCATGAAAAGGGTAGGCAGAGAGAGCCTACAAGATGGGGAAGGAGATGTCGGTAAGGGGCAAAGGAATGAGGGGCTAGAAGGTGGCGATCGCCAACGAGAGGCTATGGCCGGTGAGGGGGTGGGTGGGTGGTTCGGGAGCCATATTCAATTATATAACATGTTCACACAACTGTGGTAATCCAACATTTGTGGTCATGGGAGAAAGCCGTCGGCGAGCGGTACACAGGCAGTTGGGGTTTTCGGATTTGGAAGAAGAATGGGAGAGCTTGGACAGAGGAAACAAAGGGAGGAGGGGCTATGGGGATTGAGAGACGGGAACATAAAGAAGTTGATGACCGGGAGATGAAAATATCTTGCAAGGTGTGACTTGTTTTAAGAAATATGGGGGCGGCAGATGTTACATAAGAAACGACGGCTACGGCATTCACACCACTCGTACCTTCGAGGGTTAAAAACCAGCCGACCGTTTCCCCCACTCCTAGGTAAATCAGAGTCTGTCTCACTCATTCTTTCCCCGTTCCATCTCGCCTCCCTATCTGCCCTCTGCCCCCGCATCATCCATGGTTAGCTGGAGCGATTGTGAGACCTCTTACGAGTCCGAGCTCGATAACGTGAGTACTCAAAGCCCCACCCTCACATGATTTTCCTATGCTTCCGAATGTGGAATTTCCTATTGCAGATTTGATTGACCTTTGACTTGCTTTTTGTTCCCATGTATGCGAGTTCACCGACCTAGATTATGCGCCAGAAACCATCACCTACTCGGATGTCTGCGGGAGAAGTGTGTTGCCTTTGAAGGCACCAACATTGGAGGTGTTTTTATTGCTGTGCACAAAAGAATGTGAGTGACACACATGTTCGTAGAATG
>NC_061509.1:160051712-160091560 GCF_022539505.1 Lolium rigidum | reverse complement strand
GTGACATGCCATCATAAACTTGATCATACTATTTGTAAAGCATATGTAGTGAGTGCAGCGATCAAAACAATGTGTATGACATGAGTAAACAAGTGAATCATAAAGCAAAGACTTTTCATGAATAGCACTTCAAGACAAGCATCAATAAGTCTTGCATAAGAGTTAACTCATAAAGCAATAATTCAAAGTAAAGGTATTGAAACAACACAAAAGAAGATTAAGTTTCAGCGGTTGCTTTCAACTTGTAACATGTATATCTCATGGATATTGTCAACATAGAGTAATATAATAAGTGCAATAAGCAAGTATGTAAGAATCAATGCACAGTTCACACAAGTGTTTGCTTCTTGAGGTGGAGAGAAATAGGTGAAGCTGACTCAACATTGAAAGTAAAAGAATGGTCCTCATAGAGGAAAAGCATCGATTGCTATATTTGTGCTAGAGCTTTGATTTTGAAAACATGAAACAATTTTGTCAACGGTAGTAATAAAGCATATGCATCATGTAAATTATATCTTATAAGTTGCAAGCCTCATGCATAGTGTACTAATAGTGCTCGCACCTTGTCCTAATTAGCTGGACTACCTGGATTATCACCGCAATACATATGCTTTAACCAAGTTTCACAAGGGGTACCTCTATGCCGCCTGTACAAAGGTCTAAGGAGAAAGCTCGCATTTGGATTTCTCGCTTTTGATTATTCTCAACTTAGACATCCATACCGGGACAACATAGACAACAGATAATGGACTCCTCTTTTAATGCTTTAAGCATTCAACAACAATTAATTCTTTTCTCATTAGAGATTTGAGGATGTTTGTCCAAAACTGAAACTTCCACCATGAATCATGGCTTTAGTTAGCGGCCCAATGTTCTTCTCTCACAATATGCATGCTCAAACCATTCAACTCAGTGTAGATCGCCCTTACTTCGGACAAGACGAACATGCATAGCAACTCACATGAAATTCAACAATGAGTTGATGGCGTTCCCGGTAAACATGGTTATCGCACAACAAGCAACTTAATAAGAGATAAAGTGCATAATTACATATTCAATACCACAATAGTTTTTAAGCTATTTGTCCCATGAGCTATATATTGCAAAGGTGAATGATGGAATTTTAAAGGTAGCACTCAAGCAATTTACTTTGGAATGGCTGGAAAATACCATGTAGTAGGTAGGTATGGTGGACACAAATGGCATAGTGGTTGGCTCAAGTATTTTGGATGCATGAGAAGTATTCCCTCTCGATACAAGGTTTTAGGCTAGCAAGGCTTATTTGAAACAAACACAAGGATGAACCGGTGCAGCAAAACTCACATAAAAGACATATTGTAAACATTATAAGACTCTACACCGTCTTCCTTGTTGTTCAAACTCAATACTAGAAATTATCTAGACCTTAGAGAAACCAAATATGCAAACCAAATTTTAGCATGCTCTATGTATTTCTTCATTAATGGGTGCAAAGCATATGATGCAAGAGCTTAAACATGAGCACAACAATTGCCAAGTATCACATTACCCAAGACATTTATAGCAATTACTACATGTATCATTTTCCAATTCCAACCATATAACAATTTAACGAAGGAGAAACTTCGCCATGAATACTATGAGTAGAAACCAAGGACATATTTGTCCATATGCTACAGCGGAGTGTGTATCTCTCCCATAAAGTGAATGCTAGGATCCATTTTATTCAAACAAAACAAAAACAAAAACAAACCGACGCTCCAAGAAAAAGCACATAAGATGTGGCCGAATAAAAATGTAGTTTCGGGGGAGGAACCCGATAATTTGTTGATGAAGAAGGGGATGCCTTGGGCATCCCCAAGCTTAGACGCTTGAGTCTTCTTGATATATGCAGGGGTGAACCACCGGGTGCATCCCCAAGCTTAGAGCTTTCACTCTCCTTGATCATGTTGCATCATACTCCTCTCTTGACCCTTGAAAACTTCCTCCACACCAAACTCGAAACAACTCATTAGAGGGTTAGTGCACAATATAAATTGACATATTCAGAGGTGACACAATCATTCTTAACACTTCTGGACATTGCATAATGCTACTGGACATTAGTGGATCAAAGAAATTCATCCAACATAGCGAAAGAGGCAATGCGAAATAAAAGGCAGAATCTGTCAAAACAGAACAGTTCGTATTGACGAATTTTAAAATGGCACCAGACTTGCTCAAATGAAAATGCTCAAATTGAATGAAAGTTGCGTACATATCTGAGGATCATGCACGTAAATTGGCATAATTTTCTGAGCTTCCTGCAGGGCAGTGGGCTCAGATTCGTGACAGCAAAGAAATCTGGAACTGCGCAGTAATCCAAATCTAGTACTTACTTTTCTATCAACGGCTTAACTTGGCACAACAAAACTCAAAACTAAGATAAGGAGAGGTTGCTACAGTAGTAAACAACTTCCAAGACACAAAATAAAAACAAAGTACTGTAGCAAAATAACACATGGGTTATCTCCCAAGAAGTTCTTTCTTTATAGCCATTAAGATGGGCTCAGTAGTTTTAATGATGCACTCGCAAGAAATAGTATTTGAAGCAAAAGAGAGCATCAAGAGGCAAATTCAAAACACATTTAAGTCTAACATGCTTCCTATGCATAGGAATCTTGTAAATAAACAAGTTCATGAAGAGCAAAGTAACAAGCATAGGAAGATAAAACAAGTGTAGCTTCAAAAATTTCAGCACATAGAGAGGCATTTTAGTAACATGAAAATTTCTACAACCATATTTTCCTCTCTCATAATAACTTTCAGTAGCAACATGAGCAAACTCAACAATATAACTATCACATAAAGCATTCTTATCATGAGTCTCATGCATAAAATTATTACTCTCCACATAAGCATAATCAATTTTATTAGTTGTAGTGGGAGCAAATTCAACAAAGTAGCTATCATTATTATTCTCATCAAGTGTAGGAGGCATAGTATAATCACAACAAAATTTACTCTCCATAGTAGGTGGCACAAAAAGACCACTATCATTATCATCATCAGAAATAGGAGGCAAAGTATCATCAAAGAAAATTTTCTCCTCAATGCTTGGGGGACTAAAAAGATCATGAAAACCAGCTTCCCCAAGCTTAGAACTTTCTATATCATTATCAACAATGGTGTTCAAAGCGTTCATACTAATATTACTACCAGCATGCAAATAAGATTCTATAGGTTTTTTAATTTTCGCATCAAACAATCCATGTTTTAAATCAGGAAATAGAATAAGAAGCTCACTCTTGTACATTATGCCAAACTAGTGAAATAAAAACATGCATGATATTAAGTAAAGTAAAACAAGTAACTAATTTTTTTGTATTTTGATTTAGTGCAGCAAACAAAGTAGTAAATAAAATAAAGCAAGACAAAAACAAAGTAAAGAGATTGAGAAGTGGAGACTCCCCTTGCAGCGTGTCTTGATCTCCCCGGCAACGGCGCCAGAAAATATGCTTGATGGCGTGTATTTCACACGTTCGTTGGGCAACCCCAAGAGGAAGGTATGATGAGCACAGCGAGCAAGTTTTCCCTCGGACGAAACCAAGGTTTATCGAACCAGGAGGAGCCAAGAAGCACGTTGAAGGTTGATGGCGGCGGGATGTAGTGCGGCGCAACACCGGAGATTCCGGCGCCAACGTGGAACCTGCACAACACAACCAAACTACTTTGCCCCAACGAAACAGTGAGGTTGTCAATCTCACCGGCTTGCTGTAACAAAGGATTAACCGTATTGTGTGGAAGATGATTGTTTGCGAGAGAAAACAAGTAAAAACAAGTATTGCAGTAGATTGTATTTCGGTAAAGAGAATTGGACCGGGGTCCACGGTTCACTAGAGGTGTCTCTCCCATAAGACGAACAGCATGTTGGGTGAACAAATTACAGTTGGGCAATTGACAAATAAAGAGAGCATGACAATGCACATACATATCATGATGAGTATAGTGAGATTTAATTGGGCATTACGACAAAGTACATAGACCGCCATCCAACCGCATCTATGCCTAAAAAGTCCACCTTCGAGGTTATCATCCGAACCCCTCCGGTATTAAGTTGCAAACAGCGAGACAATTGCATTAAGTATGGTGCGTAATGTAATCAACAACTACATCCTTAGACATAGCATCAATGTTTTATCCCTAGTGGCAACGAGCACAACACAACCTTAGAACTTTCATCACATCGTCCCAGGTGTCAATGCAGGCATGAACCCACTATCGAGCATAAGTACTCCCTCTTGGAGTTAAAAGCATCTACTTGGCCGGAGCATCTACTAATAACGGAGAGCATGCAAGATCATAAACAACACATGTATAACTTTGATAATCAACATAACAAGTATTCTCTATTCATCGGATCCCAACAAACGCAACATATAGAATTACATATAGATGATCTTGATCATGATAGGCAGCTCACAAGATCCGACAATGATAGCACAATGGGGAGAAGACAACCATCTAGCTACTGCTATGGACCCATAGTCCAGGGGTAGACTACTCACACATCACACCGGAGGCGACCATGGCGGCGTAGAGTCCTCCGGGAGATGAATCCCCTCTCCGGCAGGGTGCCGGAGGCGATCTCCGGGATCCCCCGAGATGGGATCGGCGGCGACGGCGTCTCGGTAATGTTTTCCGTATCGTGGCTCTCGGTGCGGGGGTTTCGTCACGGAGGCTATTTGTAGGCGGAAGGGCAAGTCAAGAGGCGGCACGGGGGCCCACACCACGGGGCCGCGCGGCCAAGGGGGGCCGCGCCGCCCTAGGGTTTGGCTCCCCCGTGGCCCCTCTTCGTCTCTCCTTCGGACTTCGGAAGCTTCGTGAGAAAATAGGCCTCCGGGCTTTTATTTCCTCCAATTCCGAGAATATTTCTTTACTAGGATTTCTGAAACCAAAAACAGCGAAAACAACGAAGCGGCACTTCGGCATCTTGTTAATAGGTTAGTTCCAGAAAATGCACGAATATGATATAAAGTGTGCATAAAACATGTAGATAACATCAATAATGTGGCATGGAACACAAGAAATTATCGATACGTTGGAGACATATCAAGCATCCAAGTACACTTGAGTGGAGCCGCACGATCATGGATAAAGAAGTTGCCTCCAGGGTCCATCGACAGTTGGGACAGTTTCGAGGACATATTTGTAAAGAATTTCCGATCCACATGCAAAAAACCCGCATCATTAGAGGAGTTGAGGGCTTGCAGGCAGAAGTATGATGAATCAATGAGAAAGTACATCCAAAGGTGGAATATTATCAAAAACTCGGTAGAGAACATATCTGACGAGAGAGCAATAGATGCGTTTGTGGCTGGAATTCGACGGAGAGATTTTGTCGAAGATCTGGGGAGAACCAACCCAACGACAATATCAGCGTTAATGGAAATAGTGAATAGATGGGCAGATGGAGAAGACGATGTTCACAATAAGCGACATAGGTCGCCTGAGGAGGTCCGTAGTCGAAACTTTCAAAATAGACGAAGATTTCCTCGGCAGTTCTCGAGTTATGATGCTCCTGGCCAAATATCGGCCGGATTTTGAGGAAACACTGGAGGAAACAATCGAGATGATTATCAGAGGAGTAGCGAGCAGCGAGGCGATAACAGAGATGACTCCCGTAACAATAGAAAAAATAATGGACCAAGGTTCCAGAGACCATATATATCTCCCGAGGATATGATGAACGGACCGTGTCAGATGCATTTTTATCTCGATGGGAAGAGGCAGTCAGGGCATCTGCAGAAGGACTGTCGAAATTTTCAAGCAATGGTGAGATTTGCAGGGCAAGCTAACACGCAAGCAATGAATAGAAACCCCCAGGGGCCAAGGAGTGAGATCCACCTTCCGCCTCCTCCCGCAATTACGGATGCAAATCGACATCAGCTGCAAATAGCGGCAGCTCCAAATCCACCTCCTTATATCGACACCAACGGCGCGGTCTCGATGATTCAGAAAGCTAGGCCATCTAACAGGGCTCAGAAAGTAATCTCGCGTCAAGTGTTCATGGCAGAGAAGATGCCTCCACCAACAATTGAGTACCTGAATTGGTCGGGACAGGACATTGGCTTCACAATAGCGGATCACCCGCAGCAAGTTCCTCGACCAGGGCAATCAGCACTTATTTTACCAGCGGTGATCGCAGGATTCGACGTTTCTCGAGTATTCATAGATGGAGGCAGCAGTCTAAACCTTATGTATGCAGATACATTAAGGAAGATGAACATATCCCTGGTGAACTTAAAACCAACTGACACACGGTTCCATGGTATCACACCAGACAAGCCAAGTTATCCACTGGGGAAGATCAATCTCGACGTTCAGTTTGGAACCCGAGAAAACTACAGGATAGAAAGGCTGGAGTTCGAAGTTGTGGAATTCCCGTCACAGTATCACGCTTTGTTGGGACGGCCAGCGTACGCCAGGTTTATGGCGGTACCACACTACACATACTTGTTGTGGAGGCTACCTAGACCCAAGGGACCGATTACAGTCAAAGGCAGTTTCGCGTTAGCTGATAAATGTGACAAGGATTTTCATCGACTGTCAGAAACTTTCAGGATGCAAGCAGAGTATATGGCGTCAAGGCTAATAACTGACTATGATGTGTTGCCAGATGTAGGAAGGCCACTCAGGGAACCAACCTTTAACACTACCAAGGATTCTAAGGAGGTACAGATTCACCCGACAGATCCCAAGAAAACGACGTCCATTGCAGCAAACAATTCCTTGGCTGTAGCCTCGGGGGCTACTCCCATCGGGAACGCTGTTCGCGTGCCCGATGAAATTATAAAGAGTATAATGAGCATATTTCGAGTTATACAAATAACTCTTCATATACTCCCATCGGGAAGACAAGATAAGTCATCCGTTGACTCAATAAAATGTGCTATTCCAACAGCCGAAAAAGCACTCGACAATATATTCTCAGAGCGCCTCAGTCGCGAATAATCTCTGAATGCCGCAAAACTCTGCGAAGGTAAGACCCCAGATCCGTTCTGAGCGGCGTGGCACCGTCTCTGACGTCGGTTTGCTACTTTTTTCCGTATCAACAGATACGAAGAAAAATCCTAACAGACGCGTTAGGTACCCGATAAAACATGACTGGGACTCGACAGATGGTAAGACCTTAAGCGGCACATGTCGAGTTAACACCAGTATCCCGAGATCATGTCCAGGGACATGATCTTGAAGTAGGTTTTTGCAGATTGCCACTAGAGCAGTTAACTAGTACCTGATCCGTCAGATGAACTAGCCCCAATTACCATTATACCTGTACAATATATAGCTGTTTATCTAAAGATGTGTGATGGCTTGAAAAAGTTATTCGACGATTATAAAGTTGGAGATTTTCCCTGATTCTTCGATTCAAGCAAAATCTCGGGGGCTACTGACATAGGCATCCCCAATGGGCCTGCCAAAGATGGTACCCGGGGTTTATTGAAGGCCCACAAGTCGAAGAATATGAAGTTCGAAATCTCAATTAGTATTAAAGAAAGATAGAGTTGTATTAGGGAATAGAGAGACTTGTAACTTTACGGGTTGAATTCATAGAGTTTCCCCGAATCTGTAATCTTGTGTAACACGGTACCCTCGGTTCCGCCTCCTATATAAGGGGGAGTCGAGGGACAAAGAGGAGATCGAATCCATTGTCAACATAACCCTAGTTTCTTAATCGTTGAGTACTTTTCGACTGAAACCTTCGAGATCTACTTGTCCTCTACTTCCAACTAAACCCTAGTCTACAATACGTAGGCATTGATAAGTTAATCCCTTGACAGGCGGCCTTCATGTTGGTTCCTTTGGGGGCTCCGCGCGCAATAGTCTTGAAACTCATGGTGGGGAAATGTGCTTTGCACATCGCCAAGGTGATGGAGGCAACTCCGCGGGCGGAAGATTCTTGCCAATCCCTGATGAGCTCCGGCACCATTAGCATGAGTTTGGTCATCCGGTCAATGAGCATGGTGCTGGCCCTCTTCAAGGATAGGGACTTGGCGATTCCGTGACAAGATTCGAAGAGATCATCAATGGCGTTCCGTGCCTCTTCATATGCTTCCGTCCTGCCAAGGGGAGATTCCTTGTTCCACTCGAATCCAAGAGATGCTGGAAAATGCCCTGGTCAGTTTTTTCCGCAATAAAGGCAGGATGAGGAAAATGAATGAGCCGGAAGAAAAGTGAAGTTCTTACGGAAGATCAGCTTGTCAATATTTTCCGCCTCCGTCTCATATGCTTTTGCCTTGGAGGCCAGCGTCTTAACCCTCTGGTTGCTCTTCTTAAGCGCCTCGGCAAGCTCCGCCATGGCATGGGCATGCCTCTCCTCATGCTCTTTCTTCTCTTTAGTTTCCTTCTCTGAGGATTCCTTGAGGAACTTTTGGAGGGAGGCATGCTCGGCCTTTAGCACTTCAAGCTCGGCGGAAAGCGCATCGATTGAGGGGCGGTTGGCAATTTGCTCTGAAAAGGCGGAAAGCGAAGAACAAAGTTAGTTCAAACAAAATCGCGTTGCGAAAACCTGGGGGCTAAGCCGGAGTCATTACCTTCATGCTTTCTTAGGCGGGTCTCCAGGATCCCAATGGCCTTTTGGCTCTCTACGTCTCTCTTATGCAGCCCCTCGATCTCCGCCTTCTGCTCCAGCACAAGCACGCGCAGATCTTCATGCAGCTTGCGAGTGTTCTGTGAAGCACAAAAATAAGGTTAGCTGGAAATTTAAAATCTGGGGGCTGGGCGCGCATTTTAAATCCTTGTGCTAAGAAAATTTTAAAGTTTCCGCTAAGGTCTATTCTTAAAGCATCGGTCCACACATACTACTCGGAAAAAATGTCCAAACCAATGTTTGGGGGCTAGTGTTATTGGCGCACTCTCGAGCTCATTCAGATCTTGCCGCTTTGTTTCCGGGTTCCCCCACACTTCGTTCATCAAGGTCGTCATTTCCGCATGACGTTGTGAAAGGGGAACTTTGTTGAGAACCGGAAAGAAATGCGGGTGCGTCTGTGGCGTACCAGTTGCACCGCTAAGCAGCAACTTCTTTTCGATATCACTATCCGGAGCTTCAGTCGAGGTAACATCAGGCTCTTCATGCGGAGGTTGCGACGAGGAGGCGCCCTTGCCGGATTCCGCAACTGGTTCCTCAGGAAGGTTATCAACGTTGATGACGTCCTTCGGATCCGGCTTAGCAGAGGAAGAGGTTTTGGGTTGAACCTCCACTTCCGGCGTAACGGGCATCGTGGCGGGGGAAGGCTTGGCTTTCTTCTTGTCATCCTTGGAGGGCTTGCTTCCGGAACTTTTGCTGCAGAACAAGAAAGGACACAATACTTAGTGTATGTCGGATCACAGCAGCAAAGTAAAATCAGTCGGAAACACAAGCGCTTACGAGGACGAAATGAAAAATGCTCGATGTGGCGTTGGGACTGTTTGCTGGTGTCAATTTGCTTAAGGCGTTGTTTTTCTTTTTCTGCCCTCCGGGTAGCCGCGGCGCTTGGCGTCTCGCGGGCTCGCTTCGAGGCTGGGCCGGAGGACGCAGCCCTCTTGCGCTTAGCGGGAGCCGGAGCCTCGGGGGCTTCCGCGTCAGAAGCGGCCTCGGGGTCGGTGGTTCCGGTGTGAGGGAGTCGGGTTAAGGTTCCGAGATCCTTCTCCTCGAGGTCCTCCAGCTGAGCATATAAAAACAAAAAACTTAGACAAATACTACAAAGAGCAAAAAGGGATTTGATGGTTAAAGACAAGTGACTTACCGCGATCCCGGAGCCGTTGGTATGAATGTCGATGTTGCACATATGAATCCGGAGATCACGTGGTACCTTGATCAACACCCGAATCCACTTATCCAAGGCGTCGGCGGAGAGGTTGTCCTTGGAGGCGCGCATGAGATCGTCGCGCCCCGTGTAATGGAACATTAGGCGGTCCCGGTGCTGTAGAGGCTGGATCCGCTTAGTGAACCAAGACATTGTTAGATCTTTCCTTGACAGACCATCTTTCGTCAGTTTGCAGATCCGCCTGACGCCCTGGTCAATTGAGGTGACTCGGAGAGATGAGGGCATTGGGACCAGGCCGGAGTCTCGCTGGCGGGACCGTCTTTGAATTCCGGCAGCATCCTTGAGCTGGCCGGATCGGAGACATCCTTCAAATAGAAGAAGCCTCCGGACCAGTAGCGCACGGACTCGTGCCGGTCAGTGTGCGGGTAGATGCGCCCGGGGCGGAGTTTGAAAGTGATGCTCCCGCATGTTGCAAGCGAGGAGCTTTGCGAGACTTTCTCCTTTTTGACGGAGAAGTAATATTGGAAGAGTTGGATATCAGGGGTTACTCGGAGGTGGCCTTCGCAGAGCGTGACGTGGTTGCTGATGGCCAAGATGCTGTTGGGCGAAATGTTGTGTGGCTGCAGCTCGTACGCCTTCATGATTTCCGTGAAGAAATCACTCGGCGGAAGCGAGAATCCCCGCTCGACCAACGCCTTGGTCACCACCCATTCTCCGGCTTCGGGAGCAGGAGTCAGGGCACCCGGAACCGATCGCCAGGATCTGGGTTTTAGAAATCCTTCCGCCTCGAGGTTGCGGAGTTCGGTTTCGATGATGGTGCATGGCCACCACATTCCTTTGGCTTCGCTGTCGCGGGAGCGAGCCTTAGATTTCTTGGCGGCAGCTTCTTCCGCCTTCTTCTCCATTTGCTCGGCTCCGGCAGATTCTTCCGGGTTGGCTGATGTCCCTTCCATGTCTTTGCCGGAGTCCTTGGAAGGATCCAGCTGGACGGGGACGAAGGGGGGAGGGGCGGAGGAGATTGGTGTCGCCGCGATAGGCTCGATCGTTGATGGAGGCGGAGTCGACATCTACGAAGATTGCGAGACAATGAAATTTTGGCCGGATCCGTCTTACGCCCTAGTCATCCCTATCAAGTACCTGTGAGCAGACTGAAGCTCGAAGGATTTACCGGAATGGTTTCCGCGGTGGTCGGAGTCGCCGGCGGTGAGGTTTTGCTATGGTGGCTCGCCGGACTTAAGAACATGACGAACTTGATGAACACCTCGCGGCGGCATCTGGTCTCCGGCGATCTTCTGGCGATATTCCGGTGCGGCGGAGGAGGAGCTCGGAGGCGGCGCTATGCTGAGAGGTAGAAACGGGGGAGAATGGGTGATTAGGTGTGGACGGTGGGATATTTATAGGCGGGGAGAGGAGATTCGTGTTGCGCATCCTATGGTCGGAACGCAAGCGTTGCGCCGTTGGATGGTTGGCATGTGTCGAAAACCCTAACTGTTAAAATGGATAAGGATAAATTACCGCTCGAATCGCCCGAAAATGGCGCCAAGATTGGCGAAACCGTTCGAACCTTTTAAGGTTCCGGGTAACGATTCAAAAACAACCAGCCGTTATCTCTGCATGGGAGTAACCCGGAGACACGTTGAAAAATGATGTCGATGGATGAAGTCCCGCGGGGTAAGGGTTATTTCTGGCATGAAAACTGGAAAAGAAGAGATCATGAAATTGCAGTTCTTCAAATTCCCCATGTTACCCAAGAGGATTGTCGGAAGCAAAGATGATTCAACAAGGCGAAAACAAAGGTGAATCTCGGAGAACTCTGGGGGCTACTGTTGTGGGTATACTTCATGGGTGTACCATCGACAGTGCCTAGATCCGGCAAGCCCGGGTGGCCCATAGACGGTGATGGTGGCATGAGGCCCATCGGGCGGCCCAGTTGCTGTAGATCAAGATGGATGAAGTCCAGCCCAGGAACAAGGATCTGGATCCACCAAACCGACATTGGGAGTCGGATCAGGCCTGGCCCGTTAGAGGTAGCCGGATCCGGTACGACACGTGAAGGAAGGCGGATCCTTGATGTACACGGCAAGATAATGTACCGTAGTTTGGTAACTTGTATTCCGGCTAGGACTCTCCGTGTAAACCCTAGATCCGTGCGCCTATATAAGCCGGATCCCGGGAGCCCTAGGGGGGCAACCACAACTCATTGTAACAACGCGAAAGCGCACATATAATTCCAGACAGGCAACAGTAGGCCCTGTCCTCGAGCAGTTGTTCCGAAGCTGGGTAAATCGCGTACCCCCGTCCCGAGGACTCTCGTCGCGCGCATGAAGCGGCGCCTCGAGCGTGTCCGCAAATGTGAGGTCGCCGCTGATGGCGCCGAGCTGGAGGCGGCCCTCCGCATCATCGAGCGCCAGAAGGCGGCGGAGGAGGCGGTGCAACAGCTTCAGCAGGCGGAGGAGCGCGCGGTGGACGTCATCGTCATCGACTAAATCGTCACCGTCGTTGCCGTAGTTTAGCCGCCATAGGTACATGCGTGCTAGTTTCTTTTGCTCTGTATGCGATCATGATCGCTCTATTCCTAGCGACATTGAACTATGATCTATTATGTGTCTGATCTTACTGAACTTTCTCTGAATTTTCCCAGGAGTGCAACCAACGCGAAATTTTTAAAAGTTCTACCCGCGAGTTTCTCAAACTAAAAAATGCGGGATTCGGCAAACTGAACTCCTCCATTTACAGCTCGCGTTTTAAGGTAGAGCTACTCTTACCCGCTCCAGACTTGTAGCGGTCGCAACGCTCGAGTGGGATGCTATTTCTTGTCCCGACCGTCGCTCCGGTCGACGGGGAGAAGAGATCGGCCGGCCCGCGGGCAACTGGACACGAGGACAGAGGTCAGCCGCGCGAGGTTCCAGGTTGTTTTTTTCTCGCGCACGCGTCATCCGGCGACACCTGGACGCGGGAGAAGGAGACCCTAGCGGTGGTCTGGTATGGTATCCTATGGCTCTGCTCCTTTTTTAGTACCAAGCGACACTGGTAGAAAAAGAGGCTTCCGTCCAGCCCCATTAGTAGCGAAAGTATAGGAACCGCGACTAATGGAGTCTTTAGTCGCGGTTCGGGAGGCGAACCGCGACTAAAGGCCTCGGCCCAGGGCGCTCGGTGGCCAGCTGGTGCACGGGAGGAGCTTTAGTCGCGGTTGGCCTGGCCAACCGCGACTAAAGGTGCCCGAAGGCCTTTAGTCGCGGTTGGCCTGGCCAACCGCGACTAAAGCCCCACCCCTATATATACCATTCAGCCCACAGCACTTAGCCATTTGGTGCCACTTCTCTTCACAAACTTCACAAGGGGGTATAGGTTTGCTTTTGGCTCCTCTTATGCACACAAAGTGTTTGATGAAATGCCCCAAGAGCATGAAACATACATGATATGAAGTGTCGGAGCCACACTTGAGCTTCCTCATTTATTTTTTTCCTCCTCGATCGCGGTTAGCAACTTGAACCTTTCATATATATGTGTCATTGATAAAATATGCATGTGTGTAGTTCATTGTTTAATTTCTATTGTTTGTAGCTAGTTAATTAGTTTAACAAATGCATGATGGTTAATTATATATTTTATATTATAATAATGCAGATGAATCGGCAATGGATGTACGGTAACCGACTCTCCGGCGAGTTCACTACGGGTTTGAAAGATTTCCTCGTAGTGGCTAATGCGAACAAGCAAAAGGGTTTTGTAATCTGTCCATGTGTTGACTGTAAGAATCAGAAGGGTTACTCTTCCTCAAGAGAAGTTCACCTGCACCTGCTTCGGCACGGTTTCATGCCAAGCTATAATTGTTGGACCAAGTATGGAGAAAGAGGGGTTATAATGGAAGAAGATGAAGAAGGGGATGATTTCATCGATGAAAACTATCTTGATCATTTCGGTGATACTTTCATGGAGGATGCTGCAGGTGAAGGGGAAGGTGAAGGGGATGGTGAAGGGGAAGGTGAAGAAGAGGCACGTGATGAACCCGCTGATGATCTTGGTCGGACCATCGCTGATGCACGGAGAAGCTGCGAAACTGAAAAGGAGAGGGAGAATTTGGATCGCATGTTAGAGGATCACAAAAAGTCGCTATATCGATCGGCCTATTTCGTTCATTTCCTAATATCAAGTAACTAATAACTCTCTTGTTCATTTAATTTTCTTTGCCTCGTAGGATTTGGAGACGGTTCGTAGATGCCGAGGTCGGTGAGTTCAAAAAAGAGCTACACTTTATGCAGTCAGTGAGTGGGACTAGGGATATTCAGCCACCGGGGACCAATCTACGTGGATACTATGTTTGTGAGATGATCCGGAGATACACCTCTGAGCGGGTTCCGTGTGAGAACAATATCAACAGGAATAACCTCCGGAAGATGCTTAGTCCAGAAGCTCGCTTCCGACCACTTCAAGAGGAACTAGCTGGATGGATCGCGAGGGAAGTCGTCCATCCTAAAGGAGAACACTATGTAGAGGACGTAGAACTTCATATGCACTAAATTATGTATGGAAACTTGTTCAAAATTGTATATGCTGGTCATCCGATATTGAATATATATTGTATATTCCTATTGAATTCTCTTTGGTTCTAATTTCAAATTTGTTTGAAATTGTACATTCATATGCATGTATGTAGTACCGTAGAATATGTGAAACTCCTTCAAAATTAAAATAAAACACAAAAGAAATAAAACAATACAAATTAAAAAGAAAACAGGTTTGGGGGGGGGGGGGCTAAAACCCTAAACCTGCGGCGGCCTTTAGTCGCGGTTGGCCAGGAGAACCGCGACTAAAGGTCCTCCGCCCCGACGATCGCCTGGCGCCCACGTGGACGGGCCTTTAATCGCGGTTCGTAAGCAACCGCGACTAAAGGGTGGGGGCTTTAGTCGCGCTTAGTTGGTCGCGGTTGCGCAACCGCAACTAATGACAGTTGCGAACCGCGACCAATGGCCCTTTTTTCACCAGTGCGAGGAGAAATCCGACCAGTTTAAAGACGTCCTTCTCAGCAGGTTCATCACCAAATAGATCGTATAGGGTACGGTAGAGGTGTGCTCGCCTGCTCGAGGCGCAGGTGACAGGGCGGAGCTATGCGCAGCAGCTCCTATAATCAGCACAGTAAGTACTTCGTACTTAATAATTAGTTATTAAAAATTAAAAATTAAAATAATTACAATTAGCAGAGAAATAAAAAAGATACTTGGTTGAATAAAATTTCCTTTTATATTCTTTTTTATTACATTTAACTTTCCTTTGGTATAATTTTTTCCTTTTTATATTCTTTTTTATACATTTAACTTTCTTTTGTGAGAAATTTGTATTTTTGTTACTTTAATGTATTAATCTTGCTACCATTAATCCAAAACATGGGTTCTTGAGCAGCTGGACAGTGACACTAATTTGGTGATCTCCCTATTGCCACAACTTTTCTGCTCGTGACGAGTTACTTCTTTGCATGTCTCTTAAATTTGTCTTTAATTTTTCATTTTGCAGCTAGACCGCTTAGGGAAGAGCTACAGTTGCTTCTAGAACCTGGCTCTTTATGTTGGTGTGGTGGTGAAGGTCATGGGCGAATTAAAGTTTCACTTGGTTCATATATTTTCGAATTGAGAAATAAACGAGTGTAATGGGACAAATCAAAATTCTAAGCCCAATAAAATGCTACAGCATCCTTAGAAACACCACTTTCATTTTCATACATCAATCAGATAGAATGAAGGCAACTAGTAGTCTAGTACTCACAATTATCAAGAACTACTGACCTGAGCGTAGGGCAACCACCTCCATCACTGAAAATGATGCTATTTCAAGATGCTCATATGTGCTAATTCCAGCAAAGTAGCCTCCGCCCACTGCTTCTCGCCTTGCAACGGAGATCATCACCTACGGGCGGATAGATGCGAGGTCGTCGCAGACGAGGTCAGTGGTGGCCCACCATCTCCTCTCCACTGCTTCACCACCACCACCAACTGCTGGCTGCCGCGCTGCCGCCTGACATGGAGGAAAAAGGTGGAAGCTTCTTCGCATCCAACACCGCATCATCAGCCCATCTCCCCATCATCCCCATCTCCCCCAAATCGAGCGCGGCTGCTCCGAATCGAAGCCTTGGTGGAGCAGACACCGCGCCACCTCAATCTTCTGCTGCTCAACCGCCTGATTATGCTGACCGATGTGAATCACCATGGAAGAAAGAGTAGACGTTTAGGTCGGATGAGAGGATGGAGGCGCGGGGGATTAGACCAAAAGGGGGGAGCTGGGAATCTAAGGAGGAATGGAGTGGGAGGAGGCGCTGGACGGGCGAGGGCAACAACACGGTGCATGGTGGCCGGTGCAGCGGCGACGCGGAGCAAGGGAGGAAGGAGAAAGGGACCGTGGGGTTTGTTGGTTTTTTTGAGGGGTGTGTTGGAAAATGACCCGTCCGACATTTTCCATGGGTCGGAGGCAGTAGTAGAAGGAAATATCTGAGGGAGGTGACTAATCAGCAGCATGACTTTTTTCTCCCCCTTTCCGCCATCTATAGTCAGCCATCTTTGATGAGGAAAATGTGTATGCGACCACTTACAGACCACACGTGCATTTAAACCTTTCTGTCGCTTTAAGGAAAATGGAAAAATGTTTTGGTTTCCCATTCCGCCCTACCTAAAGTTGGGTCGATTTTCTTGACGGAATAATTTTTATGATAAATCTGGTGGTGCCTTTTCTTGGTAATCTTGAGCAACATGGTGTAATAGATAACGCACTTGATCTTCATTCATGCACATGCCAAATTAACCATCATTCAAGTAGGAACCGAACGCATTAACACGCTCAGGATGATCAAATGTCCGGAAGTACCCCACATCGAAAATCAAGGCCTTACAGAAGGGCAAGGGCTCCGACTCTTCGAGTTTAACTCTAGATCCCCCGAAGGGAAGGGTAGAAATCAAGACCCCTGGTCCAGTGGCATTTTTCTATGATTTAATCAGCATATGGTTAAGTCACAGTTTAGGATAAAAATAAATTTATTTATATTTTAAAATCGACCAATAAATAATGTGGCATCTGTTTCCTACGCCTAGGCATATACGTGCGTAGTATTGCATAATTTGTGCTATTTAGGAGGCACTGCTCTTCGTTTTTCTTGAGGAAGACCATGCCAATTTACATATATCCATAGAAAAACAACATAAACAGTGGCTAGAGAATTTGTCTCTATATTTGAAGGAAAACAATCCATGCACGTACATACATAAGGAGTATGGCGAGTCACGTAGATAGATAAACATGAAAAATTAAACAAGTAAAACATAATCAAAGAAGTCGTACACTCATCGTGCATACATGGATAAAAGACAAGAGGAATGTAATACATGAAATACGAAAATGTGCAATCCTCACTATCTAGAGGTGATGTCAAGATGCCACTTATTCCAGGAATTGCATGTTCAAACTAGCCATAAGCTAGCTCCGGACTTGGACAACATGTAATGTATCAAATGTCAGTTGACGGTGGTTTGCTTTTTGGTGGCGGCTCTGGTTTGGGTTCAGGTTCAGGCTTGGGGTCTGGTTTAGGCTCTCGCTTTGGTTCAGGTTTAGGCATTGGTTTCGGCTTTGGTTCTGGTTTGGGCTCTGGCTTTGGTTCAGGTTTAGGCTTTGGCTCCGGTTTAGGCTCTGGCTTAGGTTCAGGCTTAGGCATCGGCTTAGGCTTTGGCATAGGTTTAGGTTCAGGCTTGGGCTCGGGTTTTGGCTCTGGCATAGGTTTAGGTTCAGGCTTAGGCTTAGGTTTAGGTTCACACTTGGGTTTCGGTTTTGGCTCTGGCTTCGGCAATGGTTCAGGCTTGGGTTCAGGTTTGGGCATTGGTTTAGGTTTGGGCTCCGGTTTAGGTTCAGGTTTGGGTAATGGTTCTGGCTTTGGCTCTGGCTTGGGCATGGGCTTGGGCATTGGCTCTGGTTTGGGCATGGGCTTGGGCATTGGCTCTGGTTTGGGTTCTGGCTGTGGCATGGGCTTCGGCTTTGGCTCTGCGTACGGCACAGGCTTAGGTTCGGGCTCCGGGAGCTTCTCGACAGCAGCGAGGCCTCGGCCAGCAGCGGCTGCTTGGTGGTAGGCGGAGGCTGCCACTACCCCGATGAGGAGCAGGGCAAGGAGGCGATGCCTCGCCATTGGCGCCTGCTTCTTGAGCTCCCAGCAAGGCTTCTCTGCTCTATTCTTGCCTGGATAGATAATGGATGGGTGTGCTTGTGTGTGTGGTGTGGAGATTCCCATGGTGTTGGTTTATATAGGGCGGAGGAGCCATGCAGATTTGGATGCGCCATCTTCACCCATGGGAGGATATGGACCAGCTTAATTCATCTTCTACAGTAGACTGCAAGCTAGCAAATTAACGTGAGTTTCGGAGAAGAGACTGCGGGTCGTGTGACTAAGTTTGTAGATCGACGCCGGACGGCTAGCTGGTCACCATCTCGCCTTAAAATCCATGTCGCGACCTTAATGGCGTGGACCATTGAGGACACTTGATATGTACTGTATATGCAAGTCAAGTCTCAGGACTGTTCAATTGCTAGTTGTGGCTGTGCAGCTAGGTGATGACCGGCAGCTTGGCATCATATTGGAGCTAAACATATTCTGATGACATGAACTCGTATCTATGTGCGCGTGATCGTACTGCAGCTAGCTAGCACAATTGCGTGATTGTTGCTTCTTGTTCTTTGACCTTCGATCCAAGTCCGGTCGATCTATCTCACTATGTGTGTGTACGGAAGCTGCAGTGCTCCACCGACGACAATTGCGCCATATCTATCGAACCATCCGCAGCATTGAAATTCGATGGATCCATCACCATTAATTGGATGGTCACGCGCGCGGCCGGGTGGCGGGCATATCACATGTTTTTTCTTTCTTCACCATTGATTAACATTGTAGTACCAATGGTGATGGATTTACATCGATTCACACACCAAGAAACCTCGACTATTTAAAGTCGATTAGTTGCTTTGTCCCCTCCTTACAGCGCGTCACACGTCCACTAATCGACTGACCATAATCATCTAGAAATCGAAGCTGGACCGACACAAGTAAAAGCCGACGAGTGGTCGGTCAAAAGGGGAGCCACGCAAGGTAGAGAATCCTCGGCCTTTTGTTTCAGAAGAAAGGAAAAAGTGGAACCACGCGTCCCAGTTTGCATCACCCAGCTTAACCATGACGCCCAAACAAACTGGATGAAGATCGTATCGGATCGCAGGCATCGATCGGATCTTCATAAGCTAGCTACCTTTTGACAGCATCGCGTACAAACGTACGTACGGGGCTAGGGGCATCGATACCTTGGGCTAGCTCCACAGACCTCGGTCACAAGGGGGAGGAAACGTCGCCGGCAAGGAGATGGCTAAGAGCATCTCCACTCGTTTGCCCTCTTCACGTCGAAATTCGGGAAAATTTACGTTCGAATTGGACGTAAATTTGGCGTGGGGAGAACTAGTTTCCCCGCCGCGATCTCAGGCGTAGACGCCGATCAAAATTTGAAAAACGAAAACTTGACAAAATACGGCTTAAAACGAATGAATTTTGACTAAATTTAATGATATTTACTATATAAAGGGGGAAGTTCATGCATAGAGGCCGAATTCGACTATATTACGAATTCGGCTAGGGGATACAAATAAAACTAAATAAAACACGGCGCTCTACATGCCCAAATGGCGGTAGAACACCGTGTAGTCGTCGTCGCCGTCGCTATCGCCGCCATCGTCGGAAGGTGGCGCCTGGCTGCTGGTGCCTTGGCCGGCGTCTCCCCATCGGCCACTGATGCGAGGCGGGGACGGTGATGGCTTGTACCAGTAGTCGTCGGACTCCTCGAGGTCGATGACGGGGACGGCGACGCCGGACGGAGGCGTCGCAGGTCGGCGGTAGCGAGCGGCCTGCTCGAGGAGCCTCGCCTGCCTCTCCACCTCCTCCTTCTCCCACTGCTCCCTCGACCAGGCGCAGGCCTGGTCGACGGGCATGGCGTTGTCGGCGGGGACGAGGTCCTGGAGGGACCTCGCGATGACGGCCTCGAGGATGGCGGCGTCCTCGGCGCTTTCCGCCTCCTCCATCTTCACCTTCGCCGGCTTGCGCTTCCGCTCGCCGGAGGTGTCGGGTTCGCGCTTGGGGCGGAGTTGTCCTTGTGCCGTCGAGGGCTCGCGGATGACGATCCCGCCGCCGCCGCGCGCGCGATTGGTCGGCGGGGAAGACGGCTCCTTCTTCACCGGCGCCAATGCCGGCGCCGACCTGGAGATCGGTGTCGACCTCGACGCCGATCCGGACGACGAGGAACTGGCAGCCATGCGCCGTGGCTGTCAGCTGCTTACCCGGCGGCGGCTGGCCGATGCCCTCGACAGCGGGGGCATCGTCAGAAGGGGGAAGTTGCCGCCCTCGATGTGCTCGAGGATGGCCTCGAGCGTCCGGCCCGGCACGCTCCACCACCGCTTGCGTCCGGCGGTGTTGTTACGCGGAGGCGGAGGCGGCGGACCATCGTAGGAGGCGAGCTCCTGCTCCCACCGCCGAAGAAAGTAGGAGTTCCACGCCGTCAGGTTGTCGGGGTGGTAGCGTGGCTCGGCGCGGTCCTGGTCCGACAATGTTAGTCGGACCTCCTCGATGGCCGCTTCGAGGGCGCGTCCCTGGGGCGGCGGCGGGATTGGCACGCCGCCCGCGCTTAGCCGCCACCCGCCGCCGGGAGGCCTCGTGTCCGGCGGGCAGGGGTACCCCGCCTGGTGGAGGAGGTGCCCCTCCCACGCGTGGAGCGACCGGCGGGGGAATCCGTTGTTCGCCGCGCCGTCTTCATCGTTGTAGGCCATGGATCTCGCCGAGGGAAGAGGTCGAGGGAACATGAAGAGGAAGAGGAAGAATGGTGCGACGCTTCGCGGCGAGCGGGGTATTTAGGCAGGGCTGAAGCCGGCGATTTAATGCCGCGTGGATGCTACGCGTCCGCGGCGAGCTGACCGGCGGCAGCCTTTACTGCGCGCGGAAGACGATGCGTCTGCCGCTGACCGGACGGGCCCGCCTCTGCGGCGAAGCCGAAGCGAAAGCGCGGGAGACATTTCTCGGTGTTTCGCGCGCTTTCACTTCGTCCGGAGTCCCCGAGCGCGCCTCGAGGGACCGGAGATGGCGTGGGCTCGCCGGATGAATTTAGGCCCAAATCCGGAGATAAACGAGAAACCGGGGGCGCGACTGGACCGAAATTCGCCGTCCGGATGAGAAATACGTCGCTCGGGGGCCTCTACGGGGAGACGAGTGGGGATGCTGTAAGATGTAATGCTGAGTTGAGATCCAAGTTGCCGGTAGGTACAGATCGACATACATACAGGAACAGTACATAGAAAGGACACAGTAGACCTAGCTAGAGGCATCCTTGTCAGATGTAATGGGGACGCTCGCCTTTTCGTGTTTGTTCTTCATGTGCGAGGGAGACATACATTCCAAAAATCTTCCATGGACTCGTTGCGCGGACAAGAAAACGACCCCCTATCCATCTCTCACTGCACCATGGCTGATGCCTCCCTCCCTAATTGATTTTCTTTAGCGGTAGGGCATGGCCGCATGGGGCATCTCGCACGCGAAAGCTACTGTGATGAAACCCGGCCGTATGTTCTTGTGTTGATTACTAGTATGGTTGGATAAGGAAAACTTAAAACGGAGACGGAGCTACAGGTAGCCCTTTATTTGTGAACACTCAAAATTCGTATTTTAAAATTTTAAAAATCCGGAACAAAATTCTCTAGAGATAGATAATAATGTATACTACAATAGTGTAAATTTCAATACAAACTACTTCATATTCTTAGCTACACAAAAACGATAAATTTCTGACAAATTTTATAGTGGATAGTGACCATAAAATTTGTCAGATTTTGTCAATTTCGTGTAGCCTATAATACAAATCAGTTCGAGTTGATATTTTACACCATTGTAGAATACAACATTGGCTACATCTATAATTTTATTTCTATTTTAAAAAAACTTTCAATATAAGGTGAGAGTTTGAAAATAAAAATCTACATGTAGCTCAGCCTAAAAACTGTCACACTCGGTTGGATACGTCCTTCTCACTCTTCTTTCTCTTTTCTCTTGCTTGTGTCAACCTGTCATTTCCCTTTTACTTGAGTTCCATCTGCCCTCTGACATGTACCTAGCTAGCTATTCACCAGTTTCTTCCTAGTATGCATAGATGGATAAGGTGGTGTGCAATTAATTAAATTGACATATCCTAGCAATCCTGTTAAATTATTGGGCCCATATGAGTGGCCCATATTAGATTTTAGTTTTTTCTATAAATCCATATGTGACAGCTTATATGAGTTTAAGCTTAAGTTGGTGGCAGCTCACAAGGGGGTGGTAAGAGGTGTAAAGTTTAGTTCCACATAGAAAGTTGGCAGGAAGTTAGACAACCTTATAGGGTCGGTTATTCCACCACTAATAAGTGAGTGAGAAAAGGAGTGGTACACGTGCGCTTCTCCTCCTCACTCGTCTCGACTCGACGCGCCGGGATTGTGATGAGTTGTGAGTGGATTGCGTCTCGAGCCGAGACTTTCCTTTCTTTTTGCAGTTCAGGAAAACGAATAGAGTCCTAGATGAACGCGCGCAGTTAGTTGGTTCGGGTCGCTCCCGGATCGTGAGCTATCTGTAACCGACTCGAAACGTACGAAGTGGGCGTGGCCCATGTTTCCTAGGGTTTCCTGAGCCTATATAATCTCTTGCCGGCTACCACAGAAATACATCTGATACACGAGTTATGGTTTTGACACCTCTCTCTGCTTGCGCCGCCATCGTAGCATACTCCATCCCGTCCACCGGCGTGCGCCGTCATACGGGAGAGCAGGCCTCCGGAACCGCTCGCCTTTGTGATCATGTACGGGAGAGAGTGAATTAGGTTTTTGGGAAGCACTCTGCGCGACTTCTCAAGCTCTTCATCATGAGTTGTTTTCCATCCAAGTCGGACGGTGCTGCCTACTGTCGCCTTCAACATCGTCTACTTCGACCTGCCGTCAACAACATTGTCATCAATAACGTTACTGCTGCAACAACGACTGTTACATCTCCACCACCTCCACTAGAGCGGTACGTGTGACATATCTCAATCTGTTTAGCGATGGATGTTATACTATTTGCCCTGCTACTATTCATGTTGATTAATGCATCTAGCTGATGGGATTCGTAGCATAGAAAACAAAAAATTCCTACCGCAAGAACGAATAATAAGCCAAGATCTAATCTAGTAGATGGTAGCAACGAGATGAAGATCATGAGACTAACCCTCAAAGATTCCAAAGCCTACGAGATTAGATCTCGTTGTTGATGTAGTCGATCACTTGCCGCTTGCAAAAGCGCGTAGAAAGTCTTGACGGTGCCACAATCGGGCAGGACCTCCGCACTCGGTCACACGTACGGTGTTGATGACGACGTCCTTCTCCCCATTCCAGCGGGCAGCGGATGTAGTAGATCCTCCTCGGAATCCCGCCAGCACGACGACGTGGTGACGGTGGTGGTGGAGATCTCCGGCAGGGCTTCGCCGTAAGCACTGTGGGAGAAATAAGAGGAGGGAGGAGAGGGCGGCTAGGGTTTGGGTGCAGGGTGGTGCTGCGACTTGGGGAGCTAAGGCTGCGACTTGAGGTGCCTTTGGGGTGCCCCTTGGTCCCTTTAAATAGGTGGCCAAGCCCCTTGGGTCGTCCATAAACCTGCCCCCAAGTTTGACCGAGTTTCGATAGGTTTCCGGTTCCGAAAACCTACTCCTTCTCGAACTCTTTTGCCAATTCCGAAATTGCATTACGGAAAGACTTATTTTCCTTTAAGGCAACGTGGCTGCACCTATTATGGAACCCTCCGGATTTCCTTAGACATCCCGGGTCGACCCGGACACTTCCGGAACCTTCCATAATATTCTGGACTATTCCGGTCCTTCCAAAACCTTCTAGAAGCTCCGGTCAAAACACCAGACTTTTTCCGAACCCCGGAAAATGACTTCCCATATATGGATCTTATTCTTCGGACCATTCCGAACCTCCTCGTGATATCTCGGATCCCATTCGAGACTCCAAACAACTTTCGAGCTCCATTCCATATTCCATATCTACTTAAAACGACATCAAACCTCAAGTGTGTCACCCTACGGTTCGTGAACTATGCAGACATGGTCGAGACTCCTCTCCGACCAATAACTAATAGCGGGACCTGGAGATCCATAATTGCTCCCACATATTCAACGATGACTTCGTGATCGAAATAACCATTCACATACGATACCGATTCCCTTTGTCACGCGATACTTTACTTGTCCGAGGTTCGATCATTGGTATCTCCATACCTAGTTACACCTCGTTACTGAAAGGACACGGATGTCGCGTAGAGGGGGGGGGGTGAATAGGCGGCTTAAAACTTTTACGAGATGGGCTTAACAAATACGGAATAAAACTAGCGTTTACTTTGTCAAGCCCAAAGCCTATATACTATGGTTCACCTATTTGCACCAACAACTTATTCTAAGCAATGGTTCACCTATGTGCACTGATGTCTACGCACGCTTCTATTTCTGTAGACAGTGTTGGGCCTCCAAGAGCAGAGCTTTGTAGAACAGCAGCAAGTTTCCCTTAAGTGAATCACCCAAGGTTATCGAACTCAGGGAGTTAGAGGTCAAAGATATCCCTCTCAAGTCTCTTGTGTCCCCAACACACCTAATACACTTGTCAGATGTATATGTGCACTAGTTCGGCGAAGAGATAGTAAGATGCAAGTGATATGGATGAATATGAGTGGTAATAACAATCTGAAATAAATATGGCAGCAAGTAAACATGCAGTAGAACAATAAATAAACGGTGATTCGATATTTGGAAACAAGGCCTAGGGATCATACTTTCACTAGTGGACACTCTCAACAATGATCACATAAATAAATAACTTCTCTTCACTTGTGCTACTTTCTCACACTCTCTTGTTGGATACAAACACCATTCATTGTGTAGGGCTACAAGAGCACCCTCAAGCCGGAGTAAACAAGCTCCACAACTTCAGAAAGGAATCACACACGATGCGCACACTATCACCGTCACACCGTGGAGAGTAATTCCGGTGTTCATATTAAAGTAACCTCTAGAGTGCATAATAATAGTTAACTTCATAATCTACAAGAGATCACAATCATAACCTACGCCAAGTACTACATGATGCACACACTGTCAACATTACATCATGAAGGAGGAATAGACTACTTTAATAATATCACTAGAGTAGCACATAGATTAATAGTGATACAAAGCTCATGATCACATAAAGATCACACCATGGGAGAGAGAGATGAACTACATAGCTACCGGTAGAGCCCTCAGCCTCGGGGGAGAACTACTCCCTCCTCATCATGGGAGACAGCGATGGCGATGAAGATGGCGGTGGTGTAGATGGAGATAACTCCGGGGGCAATTCCCCGTCCCGGCGGCGTGCCGGAACAGACACTTCTGTCCCCCGAAACGGAGTTTCGCGATGGCGGCGGCGTCCCTGGAGTCTTTCTGGAGTTTCGTCAATTGGTATCGAGTTTTTAGGTCACGAGGGGTTAAATAGGCGAAGAGGCGGAGTCGGAGGGGCCAGGGGTCTCCCTCCTCATAGGCTAGCGCGCCCCCCCTCCAGGCCGCGCCGCCCTATGGTCGCAGGGGCCCTGGGCCTCCTCTCCGGCTCCCCTTCGGTGTCCTGGTCCGTCTCGGTGAAATATGATGTTTGGCCTTTGTTTCGTCGAATTCCGAGAATATTGCCCGAACAGCCTTTCTGGAACCAAAAACAACAGAAAACAGGAACTGGCACTGTGGCATCTTGTTAATAGGTTAGTTCCGGAAAATGCATAAAATCATTATAAAGTGTGAGCAAAACATGTAGGTATTGTCATAAAACTAGCATGGAACATAAGGAATTATAGATACGTTTGAGACGTATCAAGCATCCCCAAGCTTAGTTCCTACTCGCCCTCGAGTAGGTAAACGATAACAAGGATAATTTCTGAAGTGACATGCTATCATAATCTTGATCAATACTATTGTAAAGCATATGAGATGAATGAAGTGATTCGAAGCAATGGTAAAGACAATGACTTAAACAACTGAATCATATAGCAAAGACTTTTCATGAATAGTACTTTCAAGACAAGCATCAATAAGACTTGCATAGGAGTTAACTCATAAAGCAATAAATTCTTAGTAGAAAGTTTTGAAGCAACACAAAGGAAGATATAAGTTTCAGCAGTTGCTTTCAACTTCAACATGTATATCTCATGGATAATTGTCAACACAAAGTAATATGATGAATGCAAATAAGCAAGTATGTAGAAATCAATGCACACAGTTGACACAAGTGTTTGCTTCTAAGATAGAAGGAAATAGGTAAACTGACTCAACATAAAGTAAAAGAAAGGGTCCTTCGCAGAGGGAAGCATGGATTACTGTTTTTGTGCTAGAGCTTTTCATTTTGAAAACATAGAAACAATTTTGTCAACGGTAGTAATAATTCATATGTGTTATGCATAAGACATCCTATAAGTTGCAAGCCTCATGCATAGAATACCAATAGTGCTCGCACCTTGTCCTAATTAGCTTGGATTTACATGGATTAGCATTGCATTACATATGTTTCAACCAAGTGTCACAAAGGGGTACCTCTATGCCGCCTGTACAAAGGTCCAAGGAGATAGATCGCATTTGATTTCTCGTTTTCGATAGATCTCAACTAAGGACATCCATACCGGGACAACATAGAAAACAGATAATGGACTCCTCTTTAATGCATAAGCATTCAACAACGGATAATATTCTCATAAGAGATTGAGGATTAATGTCCAAACTGAAACTTCCACCATGAATCATGCCTTTAGTTAGCGGCCCATTGTTCTTCTCTAACAATATGCATACTCAAACCATTTGATCATGATAAATCACCCTTACTTCAGACAAGACGAACATGCATAGCAACTCACATGATATTCAACAAAGGTGTAATAGTTGATGGCGTCCCCGAAACATGGTTACCGCTCAACAAGCAACTTATAAGAAATAAGATACATAAGTAACATATTCAATACCACAATAGTTTTTAAGGCTATTTTCCCATGAGCTATGTATTGCAAAGACAAGGAATGAAATTTTAAAGGTAGCACTCAAGTAATTTACTTTGGAATGGCAGAAAAATACCACATAGTAGGTAGGTATGGTGGACACAAATGGCATAGTTTTTGGCTCAAGGATTTGGATGCACGAGAAGTATTCCCTCTCAGTACAAGGCTTTGGCTAGCAAGGTTGTTTGAAGCAAACACAAGTATGAACCGGTACAGCAAAACTTACATAAGAACATATTGCAAGCATTATAAACTCTACACTGTCTCCTTATTGTTCAAACACTTCACCAGAAAATATCTAGACTTTAGAGAGACCAATCATGCAAACCAAATTTCAACAAGCTCTATGGTAGTTCTTCATTAATAGGTACAAAGTACATGATGCAAGAGCTTAAACATGATCTATTTGAGCACAACAATTGCCTAGTATCAAATTATTCAAGACAATATACCAATTACCACATGAAGCATTTTCTGTTTCCAACCATATAACAATGAACGAAGCAGCTTCAACCTTCGCCATGAACATTAAAAGTAAAGCTAAGAACACAAGTGTTCATATGAACGAGCGGAGCGTGTCTTTCTCCCAAACAAAGAATGCTAGGATCCGAATTTATTCAAACAAAAACAAAAATAAAAGAATACAGACGCTCCAAGTAAAGCACATAAGATGTGACAGAATAAAAATATAGTTTCACTAGAGGTGACCTGATAAGTTGTCGATGAAGAAGGGGATGCCTTGTGCATCCCCAAGCTTAGATGTTTGAGTCTTCTTGAAATATGCAGGGATGAACCACGGGGGCATCCCCAAGCTTAGACTTTTCACTCTTCTTGATCATATTGTATCATCCTCCTCTCTTGACCCTTGAAAACTTCCTCCACACCAAACTCAAAACAAACTCATTAGAGGGTTAGTGCATAATCAAAAATTCACATATTCAGAGGTGACACAATTATTCTTAACACTTCTGTACATTGCTCAAAGCTACTGAAAGTTAATGGAACAAAGAAATCCATTCAACATAGCAAAAGAGGCAATGCGAAATAAAAGGCAGAATCTGTCAAAACAGAACAGTCCGTAAAGAAGAATTTTTCAGGGGCACTTAACTTGCTCAGATGAAAAAGCTCAAATTGAATGAAAGTTGCGTACATATCTGAGGATCACGCACGTAAATTGGCAGATTTTTCTGAGTTACCTACAGACGGGGCTACTCAATTTCGTGACAGCAAGAAATCTGTTTCTACGCAGTAATCCAATTCTAGTATCAACCTTACTATCAAAGACTTTACTTGGCACAACAATGCAATAAAATAAAGATAAGGAGATGTTGCTACAGTAGTAACAACTTCCAAGACACAATAAAACAGTAGCAAAATAAAAACATGGGTTATCTCCCAAGAAGTGCTTTCTTTATAGCCATTAAGATGGGCTCAGTAATTTTAATGATGCTCACATAAGGATGAGAGTTGGAGAAAAGAGGGCATCAAAAAGCAAGTATGAAACAAATTTAAGCCTAACCCACTTTCTATGAAAAGGAATCTTGTAAATAAACAAGTCATGTAGGCATAATGCAACAAGCATAGAAAGGCAACGCAAGCGCAACTTCAAGATTCTCAACATAAAGAGGGGAAACTTAATATTATTAAGATGCATATAACCATGTTTCCCTCTCTCATAATAACTTTCAGTAGCAACATGAACAAACTCAACAATATAACTATCACATGAAACATTCTTATCATGAGCTACATGCATAAAATTATTACTCTCCACATAAGCATAGTCATTACTATTAATTGTAGTGGGAGCAAATTCAATAAAATAGCTATCATTATTATTCTCATCACCATAATCATCATATATAGGAGGCATATTGTAATCATAATTAATTTTCTCCTCAATAGTAGGTGGACTGAAAATATGATAGTCATCATTATAAACATCATATATAGGAGGTAAAGTATCATCAAAGTAAATTTTCTCCTCCATGCTTGGGGGACTAAAAATATCATGCTCATCAAAACCAGCTTCCCCAAGCTTAGAATTTTCCATAGCATTAGCAACAATGGTGTTCAAAGCATTCATACTAATAACATTGCCATTAGCATGCATATAAAGTTCCATTGGTTTTTTAATTTTCTCTTCAAACACCTCATGTCCTAACTCAAGATAGATACTATAAAGATCTCTAATATTTTTGTTGTTTTCCATTAAGCCTAACTAGTGAAAATAAAAACAAGAAACAAAAAGATGCAATTGCAGGATCTAAAGGAAATAACTTCGAGCACTCACACACCGGCAACGGCGCTAGGAAATAGCTTAGTAGTCGAAGGATGTGAATACCTTTTACCTTACCTCCCCGGCAACGGCGCCAGAAAATAGCTTGATGTCTACGCACGCTTCTATTCCCTGTAGACAGTGTTGGGCCTCCAAGAGTAGAGGTTTGTAGAACAGCAGCAAGTTTCCCTTAAGTGAATCACCCAAGGTTTATCAAACTCAGGGAGGTAGAGGTCAAAGATATCCCTCTCCAGCAACCCTGCAATTACGATACAAGAAGTCTCTTGTGTCCCCAGCACACCTAATACACTTGTCAGATGTATAGGTGCACTAGTTCGGCGAAGAGATAGTAAGATGCAAGTGATATGGATGAATATGAGTGGTAGTAACAATCTAAAATAAATATGGCAGCAAGTAAACATGCAGTAGAACAGTAAATAAACGGTGATTCGATATTTGGAAACAAGGCCTAGGGATCATACTTTCACTAGTGGACACGCTCAACAATGATCACATAAATAAATAACTTCTCTTCACTTGTGCTACTTTCTCACACTCTCTTGTTGGATAACAAACACCATTCATTGTGTAGGGCTACAAGAGCACCCTCAAGCCAGAGTAAACAAGCTCCACAACTTCATAAAGGAATCACACACGATGCGCACACTGTCACCGTCACACCGTGGAGAGTAATTCCGGAGTTCATATTAAAGTAACCTCTAGAGTTCATAGTAATAGTTAACTTCATAATCTACAAGAGATCACAATCATAACCTACGCCAAGTACTACATGATGCACACACTGTCAATATTACATCATGAAGGAGGAATATACTACTTTAATGACATCACTAGAGTAGCACATAGATTAATAGTGATACAAAGCTCATGATCACATAAAGATCACACAATGGGAGAGAGAGATGAACCACATAGGTACCGGTAGAGCCCTCAGCCTCGGGGGAGAACTACTCCCTCCTCATCATGGGAGACAGCGATGGCGATGAAGATGGCGGTGGTGTCGATGGAGATGACTCCGGGGGCAATTCTGTAATGTCCCAGGTTTAGAGACGATCGAGGGGTAGATTTTAGAAAGGGATGTGCATTGCATTGTAATTTACGGGGAAATTTTGCGCTTTTAAACAAAAACTGCATCGAAGGGGGACAAGTTTCTCTCTCGACACCTTACAGGGTTAGGGTTTCGAGAGTGCGACAAACTTGCTCTAATCTAACTAAACTAGGGTTTTGAGAAGAGAGGGGAGAGTTTGCATCATAACTAAAGTTGCATGATTGAATTCAAACTTAAGTTGAATTTGAATTTCAAATTCAAACATCAAATGAATATCTCATAAATTCAATTGTGAGGAAATTCATCAAGTAAATTATAAATAATAAACAATATGAACAATTAAACTATAGTAAAGCTCATTAGAGAAAACTTTGAGCTTTATTGATTAACACACAAGATACATTGTCTTTACATTATTCATAATGGAAATAAATGAATTTTACAACACATTACAAGAATTGGAGAAATTGAAGAATAAAAGAAAATAATAAGAAAAGTACAAGGATGGATCCAATCCTAAATACTACAAGATCATCTTCACTTGATCTTGAATTTGATGATCTCCATATCCATTTTGATCAATTGTTGATTCCCTGCACAAAACAAAGCAAGACAAGAATTAAGCCAAGTGGCAAAGCCACTTGGCAGAGTTAGCAAATAAAGGAAATGAAGGGGATATGATCAAGGCTGCCGAGCTGAGCCTCTCCAAGCCAAGTTCGGAGTATCGAGTGCACACACACACACACACACAGGCAGCTCACACTGCGTGTGTGCATGCTCAACACCAAGCCACTGAGTGTGCATGTAGCACAACACACACACACATCATCAGTGAGTCACCAAGTGTGCCAGACCCTAGTCGTCGACCAGGGAGGGCAAGGGAGCACCAAATATAAGCTTTTCAGAAGCAAACCCTAAGCCATATCCATCGACAGGCTTCACTGGTAAGTCACCAAGAACACAAGAACACAAGAACACAAGAACACAAGAACACATGAACAGCCACTGCTGTTCAATCTGCTAACTCACCACAGTACTGAATCAAGCTCACCAGGAGGAGCAGGGCAAGTAAATCAACCACAAGAACAACACAGAAGCAATCCTCTACACCAACAAACCATCTAGGAGCTGGAGTGAGGTATAAACAAGATCAACCTGAGCAAAACCCTGTTTTGCTCATAAATAAGCATACACTTGCATCACAGAATCAAATAAGGGTAGGAAACCCTGGATGTATCATCACTTGGTTGCAAAACCATTTGGTGCCGATAAATAAAGCAAAGGCTAGAAGGAAAACAACCAAGGGAACACCTGGTTGTGTCAACACAGATGACACAACCAGAGAAATCCATCATGGATTTGATCCTAATTAGCCATTCAAAGTCACCAAGCACCTAACAGTCTAGCTACACCATCAGAATGGTAGAAATACAAGTTTCTACTAGTATTGTCAACATCAAAAGGCTTCTGGCAGTCAAACATGATCAGCCAGAAAGCAACTGTCCATGCACATCAAGCCATAGAAAGAGGGAGCTACCCTTGACAGCATCACAGTGCTGCCAGGGCTACCTCAACCCACAGCCAACACTTAGAACCACCACATCATCACCAGAAAGGTTCAGTAGTGGGCTAGGGTACCCAACCAGTGGTTGGCATCCAGCTAGCCCTAACAAATTCATTTATATGATCATCACTGAATCACAGTTCACATCATTCATCCATTTAGCAAGGCAAAATAAACAGATAAATGAAACAGACAAGCTACTAATGTACGAGCCTTGCGAGATGATCCAATGGATCATTGCAAGCATCCACCGATGCTTGGGCAAGCACCGAGCACACACAGAGCCAAGCCCGTTGGATGCACACATAGCACCGAGATGAGCACCGAGTTAGCCACGAGAGTAGCACACACTTTCTCACAAGCAATTACTCGATCAATTGATCAACAGAGCACCACTAGCTCTTGCTACAGATTGTCATCTAAGTACAAGCAACAGGAAATAACCGATTCTCGAAGAAAACCAACCATGTCATAACTGAATTCACAGATAATCACATAAATGATTTATGATTGTATCCAGTAGCATATTAAATGCTTGATGAACCACTGTATCATAACACACAAGCAAAGCACATATTAAATCATCACTGAATCACACTGATAAGCCACCGTAATGCGCAACTGAGCATAATAATGAATTTGAACACAATGAACTAGCCCAGAGGCACTGGCACTTGCAAATATGCAATGATTAACTACAACAATCAAGCTAGGGGCAAGAACCGAGGCTACACATGGCTATCCAGTAACAGCAACAACAGCTGGAGCAACATGGCAAGCCATGAGCATCACAGCTTGCTCATGAGCAAGTATAGGGGCGGCACAGAAGAAGAACTCGCATGAATATGAGCATAGGCTTAGCAGCACAAGCATAAGCTAGAGAGGGGAGAGCATCAGTACAAGCACAAGACTAGAGCGAGGCCATGGCAAGCAGATCGCAGCAGCAGCACACCCTAGGGCAAGCACAGTAGCTAGGACGCAGCACATAGTCACAGCAGCATGGCACCTCACGGCATCTCCATGAAGGGAGACAGCCGTAGCTCAGCTAGGAGAAGGACTAGAGGAAGAAGAAGGAGGGGAGCACTTACAGGCGTAACGGAGGAAAGCACGGTCATGGCGGCACGGCGGCACACGTCGGGCGAACGACGGCGCCAGGCCATGGCCAATCCAGGCAGTCGTCGGGGCGCAGGGACTCCAGTGTAACCACGGCGGGGCACACGGCCACGCCACGGCGCCAGGCTCGTCGGCAAGGACGAGATCGCGGCGATTTCCCCGCGGCCATGTCACAGGGGTGCTGGGGAAGAACGGTGGCGGCGAGGGAGAGCAAATCGACGCGGACCAATCGGTGCGCCGTCGAACGGCGGTTCGTGTGGCACCACTCTCGTCGCCGGAGCTGGTCGGAGACGGCCGGTTTAATTCGGCGACGGCGAGGCGACCACGGCGTCGCGAGAGCGAGAGAGAGAGGTTAGGGTTTCTGCGCGAGGAGAGAGGGAGAGGACAAATGGGCCGACCGAGCCCAAAGGGTGGCTCGGGTTCGACCTAACCCGTTAGGCCACCGACGAGGTGGGGCCCAAGGGTATTTCAGTCATTTCACAATTCAGATAAATGCAGAAACTTTAAAATTAAATAAGAAATTCCTAGAAGCTCAAAAAAATAAATTAAAAAATATGAAAATGGATCAGCATAAAATTCTCTATCTAAATAAAATATCAAAGAGAATTTTTGAAGACAATTAAGAATAAGCCTTAATTTGAGGATTTAAATAATGATTTAAATCACACATATTATTTTCAACAATAAAAATAAGTCCATTAATGTATTTGGACTTTAAAAACACCTTGACAACATTTCAAAGTTGTATTTTACTTTAAATCAAGTATCCCCAAATTATTCTTAGTATCAACCTCTTACATGAAATAACAACGACATCGGAAGGGGGAAACAAACCCTAAAACTGGAATCATGCATAATTGCTTCTTTAACCATTGCCCTTATCGGACAATGATGCTATTTTTCAGAGACAGAGGACAAGGGTCAGTCCACACCTTTCAGCTGCAAAACTTTGCAGTGTTCAGGCAAGTTCATCGCTTGCTCATGTCATTTGAGTATTTCTATCAAATTACTTGCAAAGTACTATGGTTATCACTATTGCATAAAAACCAAAACCACTACTTTCATAACTATGAATATGACTATGTGGTGGGCAATGGAACCATGGATTGTGTTGATATGGTGGAGGTTCCATTGCAAGGGTTAATATCCATCTAGGATTAAACAACAAATGTCGCCAAGTGATTCTTGTGCCGTAATACCCGTGTTAACCATAAGATCCGGAGTGGGACGGAGTAGTCAAAAGTGTTTCCACCTCTCGTTCATCAACGGATGCGCTTACCGTAGCGAGTTGTGTCTTGCGGAGCAACTTGAGGGTGGGGAGCCCCTTCTAATTCCCCACGGTATAGCTGTTGCTTACCGTAGCGGTTGCTCGCTATGCGGAACAACTTGAGGGTGGGGATCCCCTTCTAATTCCCCACGGTAATGTGGTCTATGATGGGTTGCAGCTACCGGCGAAGGAGTTTGGTTAACGAGTCCCAAGCTGTTGTCGTGGTCGGGGTCCATCCTTAATTGGTGTAAGAGGACCGACGAGGACCCAGGGTCGGGGTATGCAACAAAGGGTGGGTGTTCGAGGTAGCGGAGGAACATGATTGGCTAGACCTTATACCGGGCCTCACACCAAAGGAAGTGTGGACGGGAACATATGCCCGGTTGGCACCAAGGTTAAGATCTCTTATGGGTAAAGCAACACACCTCTGCGAGTGTAAAGAACCGTGACTCGTCACTCCCTCGTTCGGGATATGGAACTGCGAACGCGGCCGGAAAGGAGCTCCATGAAGTTCTAGTAAACCGGTGAAGGATGACGGACATAGCTCTTTGGAATAAAAGCAATCTCTTGAAGAAATGTTTACCAAAACTTGCATTGGTATTAGACTTTCTGGTCTAATATCGTAGCTAGTGCATTAAACACCTCTTACCTATAATGAACTTGTTGAGTACGCTCGTACTCATACCACTCTTAAATCCCATGCTTAGATTGCCTGAATCGTCTGGAGGAGGACTACGACAGCAATGAAGGAGCCGAGATCATCGGCTACGATGAACCGGACCTCTCGGGAGGTGTTGAAGGCGTAGACTATCTCATAGTCTACGGATCCGGGAGGCTTCCGGAGGAGATCAAGCCTAGAGACATCCAAGTAGTAGTAGTAACCGAGCAGCCCGAACTCTTAGTATTTAGCTGCTCGAGGCAATAAATGTATAGTTTAATGAGACTCGTCCGTTGTAAGCTAAGTTGGGTTCACCTCGAACCCAGGAGTATCCTCCGAGGACCCAAGAGGAGCTCCAAGACAATATATGTTTGATGCTTGTAATAATAAGTGAATGAGTTATGGACCCCGCTATGTTCTGTTGTACTACTCGAGGGATGTAATATTTGCGGAATGGTACTTCGTGAATGTTATATCAACGACCGGCATACTACAACATGCGGTGGTATGCGAGGTCACCACAGTTGGTATCATAGCAAAAGCTTTGACCTTAGGTTGGAACCTAGTAAATGGGACCGAACGTTAGGAGTCAAATAGGATTAGTAAAGAATTCTCTAAAAATATGGTGTATATTCACTTGAGAATACAACAATCATATCTTTTAGTGCGATAGTTCTTTATTATCTCTATTATGATGCATTATTACTAATCTCATAATCTCTCTATTTCTACGACCAACATGGCAAGTTCACGTCCGGACGAAACGTGAAGGTGATGGATTCCATGCCGAGTGAATACGAAGGAGGACTTGCGGATATTCTACGAGCCATGTTACTAGAGTTTGGGTGTGATCCCCAGATTCAAGTAAAGAAATACATGTACTATGATGGTACTGTATTGGCCAAATGTAGGGTAGGGCTACGACTTCCCGAATCTTTGGGAATGAGCGTAGTAATGCCAGCAGGGGAAGTGATACGTCTCCAACGTATCGATAATTTCTTGTGTTCCATGCCACATTATTGATGTTATCTACATGTTTTATGCACACTTTATGTCATATTCGTGCATTTTCTGGAACTAACCTATTAACAAGATGCCGAAGTGCCAGTTGCTCGTTTTCTGCTGTTTTTGGTTTCAGAAATCCTAGTAAAGAAATATTCTCGGAATTGGACGAAATAAAAGCCCGAGAGGCCTATTTTCTCACGAAGCTTCCGGAAGTCCGAAGACGAAAGGAAGTGGGGCCACAGGGGAGCCAAACCCTAGGGCGGCGCGGCCCCCTTGGCCGCGCCGCCCTGTCATCCGGGGCCCCCGTGCCCCCTCTCGACTTGCCCTTCCGCCTACTTAAAGCCTCCGTGACGAAACTTCCAGCACCGAGAGCCACGATACGGAAAACATTACTGAGACGACGTCGCCGCCGATCCCATCTCGGGGGATCCTCGGAGATCGCCTCCGGCACCCCGCCGGAGAGGGGAATCATCTCCCGGAGGACTCTACACCGCCATGGTCGCCTCCGGAGTGATGAGTGAGTAGTCTACCCCTGGACTATGGGTCCATAGCAAGTAGCTAGATGGTTGTCTTCTCCCCATTGTGCTATCATTGTCGGATCTTGTGAGCTGCCTATCATGATCAAGATCATCTATATGTAATTCTATATGTTGCGTTTGTTGGGATCCGATGAATAGAGAATACTTGTTATGTTGATTATCAAAGTTATGCTTATGTGTTGTTTATGATCTTGCATGCTCTCCATTTCTAGTAGAGGCTCTGGCCAAGTTTTTACTTTTAACTCCAAGAGGGAGTACTTATGCTCGATAGTGGGTTCATGCCTCGCATTGACACCCGGGACAAAGGATGTGAAAGTTCTAAGGTTGTGTTGTGTCGTTGCCACTAGGGATAAAACATTGATGCTATGTCTAAGGATGTAGTTGTTGATTACATTACGCACCATACTTAATGCAATTGTCTGTTGCTTTGCAACTTAATACTGGAGGGGGTTCGGATGATAACCTGAAGGTGGACTTTTTAGGCATCGATGCAGTTGGATGGCGGTCTATGTACTTTGTCGTAATGCCCAATTAAATCTCACTATACTCATCATGATATGTATGTGCATTGTCATGCTCTCTTTATTTGTCAATTGCCCAACTGTACTTTGTTCACCCAACATGCTGTTCGTCTTATGGGAGAGACACCTCTAGTGAACTGTGGACCCCGGTCCAATTCTCTTTACTGAAATACAATCTACCGCAATACTTGTTTTTACTGTTTTCTCTGCAAACAATCATCTTCCACACAATACGGTTAATCCTTTGTTACAGCAAGCCGGTGAGATTGACAACCTCACTCGTTTCGTTGGGGCAAAGTACTTTGGTTGTGTTGTGCGAGTTCCACGTTGGCGCCGGAATCTCCGGTGTTGCGCCGCACTACATCCCGCCGCCATCAACCTTCAACGTGCTTCTTGGCTCCTCCCGGTTCGATAAACCTTGGTTTCTTTCTGAGGGAAAACTTGCTGCTGTGCGCATCATACCTTCCTCTTGGGGTTGCCCAACGAACGTGTGAAATACACGCCATCAAGCTCTTTTTCTGGCGCCGTTGCCGGGGAGATCAAGACACGCCGCAAGGGGAGTCTCCACTTCTCAATCTCTTTACTTTGTTTTTGTCTTGCTTTATTTTATTTACTACTTTGTTTGCTGCACTAAATCAAAACACAAAAAAATTAGTTGCTAGCTTTACTTTATTTACTTGTCTTGTTTGCTATATCAAAAACACAAAAAAATTAGTTTACTTGCATTTACTTTATCTAGTTTGCTTTATTTACTATTGCTAAAATGGCCAACCCTGAAAATACTAAGTTGTGTGACTTCACTAGCACAAATAATAATGATTTCTTATGCACACCTATTGCTCCACCTGCTACTACAGCAGAATTCTTTGAAATTAAACCTGCTTTACTTAATCTTGTCATGAACAATCAATTTTCTGGTGTTAGTTCTGATGATGCTGCTGCCCATCTTAATAATTTTGTTGAACTATGCGAAATGCAAAAATATAAAGATGTAGATGGTGACATTATAAAATTAAAATTGTTCCCTTTCTCATTAAGAGGAAGAGCTAAAGATTGGTTGCTATCTCTGCCTAAGAATAGTATTGATTCATGGACTAAATGCAAGGATGCTTTTATTGGTAGATATTATCCCCCGCTAAAATTATATCTTTGAGGAGTAGCATAATGAATTTTAAACAATTAGATACTGAACATGTTGCTCAAGCTTGGGAAAGAATGAAATCTCTCGGTTAAAAATTGCCCAACCCATGGATCGACTACTTGGATGATCATCCAAACCTTCTATGCGGGACTAAATTTTTCTTCGCGGAATTTATTGGATTCAGCTGCTGGAGGTACCTTTATGTCCATCACTCTTGGTGAAGCAACAAAGCTTCTTGATAATATGATGATCAACTACTCTGAATGGCACACGGAAAGAGCTCCACAAGGTAAGAAGGTAAATTCCTGTTGAAGAATCCTCTTCCTTGAATGATAAGGTTGATGCTATTATGTCTATGCTTGCGAATGATAGGACTAATGTTGATCCTAATAATGTTCCATTAGCTTCATTGGTTGCACAAGAAGAACATGTTGATGTAAACTTCATTAAAAATAATAATTTCAACAACAATGCTTATCTGAACAATTCTAGTAATAACTATAGGCCATATCCTTATAATAATGGTAACGGTTATGCTAATTCTTATGGGAATTCTTACAACAATAATAGGAATACACCCCTGGACTTGAGGCCATGCTTAAAGAATTTATTAGTACACAAACTGCCTTTAACAAATATGTTGAGGAAAAGCTCAATAAAATTGATATTCTTGTTTCTAGAGTTGATAGTCTTGCCTCTGATGTTGATCTTTTGAAATCGAAAGTTATGCCTAATAGGGATATTGAAAATAAAATTGTTACTACAGCAAATGCCATCCAAGTTAGAATTAATGAGAATATAAGATTAATGGCCGAATCGCAGTGCTAGGTGGGATAGAGAAGAAAATGAAAAACTAGCTAAAGAGAAGAATATAGCTAAAGTTTGGACTATTACCACCACTAGTAATGCTAATGCTACACATGTTGCTGCACCTCCTACTCATACTAATAAAAGAATTGGTGTTAGCAATGTTTCCACTTCTAATGCAAAGCGCGAAAAACTGCCTGAAACTGCTAAAACTGCTGAAACTGCCTGTGATAAAGCCGCTGAAATTTTTTCCAACATTGGGGATGATGATCCCATTGCTTTAGATTATAATGGTTTGAATTTTGATGATTGCCACATCTCTGAAGTTATAAAGTTCTTGCAAAAACTTGCTAAAAGTCCTAATGCTAGTGCTATAAATTTGGCTTTCACGCATCATATTACAAATGCTCTCATAAAAGCTAGAGAAGAGAAACTAGAGCGCGAAGCCTCTATTCCTAGAAAGCTAGAGGATGGTTGGGAGCCCATCATTAAGATGAAGGTTAAAGATTTTGATTGTAATGCTTTATGTGATCTTGGTGCAAGTATTTCTGTTATGCCTAAGAAAGTCTATGATATGCTTGACTTGCCACCATTGAAAAATTGTTATTTGGATGTTAATCTTGCTGATCATTCTACAAAGAAACCTTTGGGTAAAGTTGATAATGTTCGCATTACCGTTAACAATAATCTTGTTCCCATTGATTTTGTTGTCTTGGATATTGAATGCAATGCATCTTGTCCAATTATATTGGGAAGACCTTTTCTTCGAACTGTTGGTGCTATTATTGATATGAGGGAAGGAAATATAAAATATCAATTTCCTCTCAAGAAAGGTATGGAACACTTCCCTAGAAAGAGAATGAAGGTACCTTATGATTCTATTATTAGAACAAATTATGATGTTGATGCTTCATCTCTCGATGTTACTTGATACACACTTTCGCGCCTAGCTAAAGGCGTTAAGAAAAGCGCTTATAGTAATATGCAACTAACTAAAGCACAC
>NC_061509.1:160022279-160051612 GCF_022539505.1 Lolium rigidum | reverse complement strand
AGGCAATTAGAGAGACCAATCATGCAAACCAAATTTCAACAAGGTGTATGGTAGTTCTCCACTAATAGGTTCAATCTACATGATGCAAGAGCTTAAACATGATCTATTTGAGAGGTCAAAACAATTGCCAAGTATCAAATTATTCAAGACAATATACCAATTACCACATGGAGCATTTTCTGTTTCCAACCAAATAACAATGAACGAAGCAGTTTTCAACCTTCGCCATGAACATTAAAAGTAAAGCTAAGAACACCAGTGTTCATATGAAACAGCGGAGCGTGTCTCTCTCCCACATAAAGAATGCTAGGATCCGATTTTATTCAAACAAAAATAAAAAAATAAAAACATACAGACGCTCCAAGTAAAGCACATAAGACGTGACGGAATAAAAATATAGTTTCACTAGAGGTGACCTGATAAGTTGTCGATGAAGAAGGGGATGCCTTGGGCATCCCCAAGCTTAGATGCTTGAGTCTTCTTGAAATATGCAGGGATGAACCACGGGGGCATCCCCAAGCTTAGACTTTTCACTCTTCTTGATCATATTGTATCATCCTCCTCTCTTGACCCTTGAAAACTTCCTCCACACCAAACTCAAAACAAACTCATTAGAGGGTTAGTGCATAATCAAAAATTCACATATTCAGAGGTGACACAATCATTCTTAACACTTCTGGACATTGCTCAAAGCTACTGAAAGTTAATGGAACAAAGAAATCCATTCAACATAGCAAAAGAGGCAATGCGAAATAAAAGGCAGAATCTGTCAAAACAGAACAGTCCATAAAGACGAATTTTTCAGGGGCACTTAACTTGCTCAGATGAAAAAGCTCAAATTGAATGAAAGTTGCGTACATATCTGAGGATCACACACGAAAATTGGCAGATTTTTCTGAGTTACCTACAAAGAGGTCTACTCAAATTCGTGACAGCAAGAAATCTGTTTCTGCGCAGTAATCCAAATCTAGTATTAACCTTACTATCAAAGACTTTACTTGGCACAACAATGCAATAAAATAAAGATAAGGAGAGGTTGCTACAGTAGTAACAACTTCCAAGACACAATAAAACAATAGCAAAATAAAAACATGGGTTATCTCCCAAGAAGTGCTTTCTTTATAGCCATTAAGATGGGCTCAGTAATTTTAATGATGCTCACATAAGGATGAGAGTTGAAGCAAAGAGAGCATCAAAAAGCAAGTATGAAACAAATTTAAGCCTAACCCACTTCCTATGAAAAGGAGTCTTGTAAATAAACAAGTCATGTAAGCATAATGCAATAAGCATAGGAAAATAAGACAAGCGCAACTTCAAGATTCTCAACATAAAGAGGAGAAACTTAATATTATTAAGATGCATATAACCATGTTTCCCTCTCTCATAATAACTTTCAGTGGCATCATGAACAAACTCAACAATATAACTATCACATAAAGCATTCTTATTCACATGCATAAAAGTATCATTACTCTCCACATAAGCATAATCAATTTTATTAGTAATAGTGGGAGTAAAACTATCACAACCATCATTGTAATCATCATAAATTGTAGGCATGGTATAATCATAATAAACTTTATCCTCCATAGTAGGTGGCACCAAAATACCACTATCATTATAATCATCATAAATGGGAGGCAAAGTATCATCAAAGAAAATTTTCTCCTCAAAACTTGGGGGACTAAAAATATCACAACCAGCTTCCCCAAGCTTAAATTCTTCCATAGCATTAGCAATAATAGTGTTCAAAGAGTTCATGCTAATAACATTGCTACAACTATTTTGCAAACAAAGTTCCATGGGTTTTTTAATTCTCTCTTCAAACACATCATGTCCTAATTCAATATAAAGTTCATAAAGATCTCTAATTTTTGTTGTTGTTTTCCATTAAGCCTAACTAGTGAAAACAAGAAACAAAAAGATGCAATTGCAGGATCTAAAGGAAATAGCTTCGAGCACTCACACACCGGCAACAGTGCTAGGAAATATCTTAGTAGTCGGAGGATGTGAATACCTTTTACCTTACTTCCCCGGCAACGGCGCCAGAAAATAGCTTGATGTCTACGCACGCTTCTATTCATGTAGATAGTGTTGGGCCTCCAAGAGCAGAGGTTTGTAGAACAGCTGCAAGTTTCCCTAGATAATAAGCTGCATTCAGCAGCCAAACATAGTAGGGTTCGAGGTTCTTCACAGCACCATCATACTAACAACATAACAACGAGGGATCCCTAGCTAACAACAAAGGGATCCCAACAACAAAATGGAGGAGGCAGCAGTAGCACACGTCCAGGACTCCGCCTACCCCATCTGCCTCTGCCTCCACTTGTTGCTCCCCTTGGGAGCCTTGGGCTTGAGCGGAGGCATGCACCCGGCGGAGATCTCCACCCGCTAGATGCTGCGGCGGTGCATGCCGAGCGCCATGTGCTTGGCGCGGAAGGAGTGGGGGTTCACCGACGCGCCGACCTTGGGGTTGGTGTTGCCGATGTTCTCGGCATGCGTGAGGAGGCGGTTGAAGTCAGTGCCGCCGAGCCTCCTAGTGCAGAAGGGGCACCTGTAGACACCCTTGGCGAAGTAGGAGACGTACTGGCCGACCTGTAGACACCCTTGGCGAAGTAGGAGACGTACTGGCCGACCTGCAGCCTCCGCAGCACCTGGCGAGTCTTGATGTCATGGTGCTCATCGTCGCTGCTGATGTCTACGCACGCTTCTATTCCTGTAGACAGTGTTGGGCCTCCAAGAGCAGAGGTTTGTAGAACAACAGCAAGTTTCCCTTAAGTGAATCACCCAAGGTTTATCGAACTCAGGGAGGTAGAGGTCAAAGATATCCCTCTCAAGCAACCCTGCAATTACGATACAAGAAGTCTCTTGTGTCCCCAGCACACCTAATACAGTTGTCAGATGTATAGGTGCACTAGTTCGGCGAAGAGATAGTAAGATGCAAGTGATATGGATGAATATGAGTGGTAATAACAATCTGAAATAAATATGGCAGCAAGTAAACATGCAACAGAACTTGTTGGAAACGGCGTTTCAATGCTTAGAAACAAGGCCTAGGGATCATACTTTCACTAGTGGACACTCTCAACAATGATCACATAAATAAATAACTTCTCTTCACTTGTGCTACTTTCTCACACTCTCTTGTTGGATAACAAACACCATTCATTGTGTAGGGCTACAAGAGCACCCTCAAGCCGGAGTAAACAAGCTCCACAACTTCATAAAGGAATCACACACGATGCGCACACTGTCACCGTCACACCGTGGAGAGTAATTCCGGAGTTCATATTAAGGTAACCTCTAGAGTGCATAGTAATAGTTAACTTCATAATCTACAAGAGATCACAATCATAACCTACGCCAAGTACTACCCGATGCACACACTCGTCAACATTACATCATGGAGGAGGAATAGACTACTTTAATAACATCACTAGAGTAGCACATAGATTAATAGTGATACAAAGCTCATGATCACATAAATATCACACCATGGGAGAGAGAGATGAACCACATAGCTACCGGTAGAGCCCTCAGCCTCGGGGGGAACTACTCCCTCCTCATCATGGGAGACAGCGATGGTGATGAAGATGGCGGTGGTGTCGATGGAGATGACTCCGGGGCAATTCCCGTCCCGGCGGCGTGCCGGAACAGAGACTTCTGTCCCCCGAAACGGAGTTTCGCGATGGCGGCGGCGTCCCTGGAGTCTTTCTGGAGTTTCGTCAATTGGTGTAGGGTTTTTACGTCGCAAGGGGTTATATAGGCGAAGAGGCGGAGTCGGAGGAGCCGGGGGCCCCTCCCCATAGGCTGGCGCGCCCGCCTATAGGCCGTGCCGCCCTATGGTCCGGGGCCCCGGGCCTCCTCTCCGGCTCCCCTTCGGTGTCCTGGTCCGTCTCGGTGAAATATGATGTTTGGCCTTTGTTTCGTCGAATTCCGAGAATATTGCCCAAACAGCCTTTCTGGAACCAAAAACAACAGTAAAACGGAACCGGCACTCGTGGCATCTTGTTAATAGGTTAGTTCCGGAAAATGCATAAAATCATTATAAAGTGTGAGCAAAACATGTAGGTATCGTCATAAAACTAGCATGGAACATCAGAAATTATAGATACGTTGGAGACGTATCAGTCGCCGACGTCGCCGCCAGACAGTACCGATCCATATCAAACGGGAACTATTAGTGAATGAGTTGCAACGATGACTAACGTGCATGATAACAAAGTTAGGAAAAACAGAGGCAACCTCGGCTAGAGTGGACACGATTATATGTCTACAGGGATGTAGTCACGAACCAAAGCTCATGCACAACAGATTTGTACACGAAATGGTTCGCTGAACCCTCCCCGTAAAAATCTGTGCCCACCGATTCATCATAGGCAAAGAAACAGATTCCGGATCTGAACTTGAACACATTCCAGATTATTTGCAAAATTAAATGGTTGATATCTTTTGATTCGTGCATAAAATAACCGATTGAGATCCTATGATTACTTGCATAAATTAACTGATTGAGATCCCATTATTACTTGCATAAATTAACCGAACGGCCGAACCCCAAATCTTAAATGAAATCAAGGAGGGATCAAAGCAAAATGGAATAAAATCGGCGCAAATAGTAGCCCAATACTCATCCATCCACAGATCCATCTACACCAGCAAAAATAGGGTTCAAAAAGGAATGGGGAACAAAAAAGGAAGCAAACCGTAGTTACCTCGCTCCATGGGTCCTCCATGGAGGTGTCGTAGGGGTTCGGGGCGGGACGTACGGCACCTCCTCGTAGGGGTCCCATCCCGGCGGGATCTGAGCGCCACCGGCGGCAGCAGCCTCCGATGCACCGGCGGAGGAGGCGGCGACGTCCGTTGATGGGACTCGGCGGCGACGTCCGTTGAGGGGACGGCGTGCCGAGAGAGGGAGGCGGTCGCGCTTGGAGCCGACGGCGGCGTTGCGTAGGCGAGTGAGAGTGACAGAGATAGTGGGAGGAGGCATCTATAAAGGCAAGGGGTGGTTAATGCGACCCGCGTCCTACGCGTCCACCGTTGCACGTCCGCACGTCTTGGACTTCGCAATGCGACACGCGTCCACGATTGCACGTCTTCGACTTCGCACCGCGACCCGCGTCTACGCGTCAACAATTGCATGTCTTCCATTTCCGCACCGCAACACGCGTCCTCGAGTCTAACCCCGGAAATTTAGATATACTCAGGTATAACCTCGAGTATTATACTAGCATTTTTTGTGTGCTCAGTTTTCCCCTTGAGTGCTAATACCGGCTAGTGCAATATGCTCAGTTTTAACCTCAAGTAGCTGGTCAACGTGACAGTCAACAAATGGGATTAACTAGTTAAATGAGTCATTTAATGTGCAAAAATTCCGAAAAATAGTGGCACATACTCATGGAGTCTTTACCACAAATTGCCAGTTCTCAAAACATAGATAAGTCATAGATAAATCAAGTTTTACCACAAATTGCCACTTCTCAAAGGCCTTCTCAAATCACCTAGTAGCTATGAAGGTGCATGGTTTTCCACAATAAGCCCTTCCCAAAACATACTTTGTCTAAATGAGGCCACAATTCTCACACTCATGTATATTTGTATTGCAAATAGTTTGAGATAGGCCAAGATGGGTTTCATTGTACAAAACACGCATTTTCCATTTTTTAAATCTCATATTTGAATCCCTTAGTTTGTTTATTACATAGGTGCCCATTGGTTTCTTGATACTACTCAGTTTTGCCCTCTCCCTCCACAAATTCTCTCACACGTGCAACATTGCCCTGATTGGTCTAGCCCATGTCATGCGGATCGTGCCCGCCGACCGTTGATCGTATGATCTAACGGGCAGGATAACCCCTCTCTCTCTCTATCGGAGGTTACCTTCCACTCTCTAAGTATGCTAAAGGGCGGTTTTCTGTATTCATTTTCACGCGCTAAAAATTATAAACTCTTTTAGGCATTACTTTTCACGCAAAAAATGATAAACCATCACTGATTTGTTGTAGCCATTAATTTTCACGTAAAAAATGATAAACCATCACCGATTTGTTGTATCCATTACTTTTCACGTAAAAAATGATAAACCATCACCGATTTGTTGTAGCCATTAATTTTCACGAAAAAATGATAAACCATCACCGATTTGTTGTATCCATTACTTTTCACGCAAAAAATGATAAACCATCACCGATTTCTTGTAGCCATTACTATTCACGGTGAAAATGATAAACGAACCAATCTATCTATCTCTCGTATTTGAAGTTTGGAAGGGTTCACCATCTAGTTATGTTAACTTTCGAGGTTTTGACCCGAAAACAAATGGGTATTATAAAGGGAAATAAAAGATCAAAAAATATATAAAACGAAACAATCTACCTATCTTTGTATAGAAGATCGTCTGTATGATTTTTGAGGTCATTTAGAGAAGGTAGAAAAAATCCCTTTTGAGAAGGTCAAAAAAACCTAACTTGTTACAAAAGCTGGTTTCAGTGAGACCTAACCAAATTTGGCATACATTATGCCATATCTATAACAACAAGGAATATCTAAAAGGGAAAGTTTCACAAAATTTGAAATTTAGGGCGAAAATGATGCCATACATGATGCTGTTTTTAGAGGTTTTGACCTAAAAATCAATTGGGTATTATAAAGGGAAATAAAAAGTTCGAAAAATGTAAAAACGAAACAATCTATCTATCTATGTATAGAAGATCAGCTGTATGAAATTTGAGGTCATTTAGAGAAGGTAGAATAAATCACCTTGTTAGAAAAGCTGGTTTCAGGTGAGACGAAACGGCATGCGTTTAAGCAAAGTGATTTTTTCGAACATCTCCAAATGACCCCAAATTTGCCATACATGATGCCATACGTGTAACAACAAGGAACCCTATCTAAAAAGTGTCAAAAAAGTTTGCCCAACCGTATAGCTCTATCAAAAAGAACCTCACCATGACGCTAGTATAATTTTGGGCTTAGTTACAAACTTTCGTTACCTAACCTTCAACACGAAACTTGTTTCAAATCACTTTTGGCGTACAAGAAACAAATCCCACCTTGATTCGAGCACCACAGCCTCCAAACTTTGCCGATGCCGATATCGGCATGGTCAGAACGACTATGCTCGCCGCCACTACTAGGTCACCGTCGGGATGCACCTTCAATCCCATCCCCTCATTCGATCACTGACACACCAGAGATACCGCTGAGGCCAATGCCGAACGTACATGCTGATGCCAATGTCGAACATGCATGCACGCCGCTGTGGGCACGGCCACGCCGTCCCGCTATGCTGGACGCCACAGACCACCGCGAGGTCTTTCCCTTCTCCACCACACTCTTCTAGCACCCATCTATACACGCCAGAAAGGAGAGACACTAGTTTTCTCTACATTGCTCGCGTTCGTGTCGGACACGGTCAGTCAAAGTTTTGAGGTAGTCGTCGATGTCATCGACCATTTCTTCTCTTCTTTGCATGGTTAAACGTGTCTAGTTCATATCTATCTAATGCGTCTGGTCTCGCCTCATGCAGTTCTTTGTGGACGTCGATCTCATCTCGGCACCCCGCAGGCCACCTCCTTCGTGCCATCGATGTAGAGCTCCGTTTAAAAATCTATTCCTACCCGTGTATTGCCCCTTGTATCAGCGCCATGGCCCACTTGTCATTCGATACACCGAAGCCCCACTCGTGCGCGTTTTGGTCAGGGATACAGCGATGCTTACGGTCAAACAAAGATGGATGGTCTGACGTGTCTTTGCGGGCTCTACGTGGCCCCACTAGTCAGAAGATAACGGTCAACCATCGGGCAACCGGCCGTTACAGCACCTGTGATGGTTTCAGACAAGGTCTTGGGGAAAACTGAGGAAAAAATAAGGAGTTGGGGAAAACTTAGCACAACTAAGGAACCGAGGGCATGAAAATAGAAATCCCATTTATTTTTGTAGGTTGCTTGAAAAGAAGAAGTAAAAGATAGTTTTAAGCCAATTCCCCGGTAGTTCGATACAAACCCTAGAGTCTATCTTATGGGGAAAAGACGCTTGCTACAACACTCTGCACTTGAAGTACCAGCGAGTTGGTACACACGGAATTGTTGCCATTAGTATCATCCCGTGGCTTTTTTCCATGGCAACAAAGAAGTGAAATCATTGTTGTTACCAGTGGCTATCATCGAACCTGACATGTTGTAGGCTATGGGCTCCTCGAGGAGTGGGGGCATGCTCGCTCTATTTCGTCAAGAAGGAAGCCGAGGCCGATGATGACGCGTGAAGCACACGTCCGTTGGGAACCCCAAGAGGAAGGTGTGATGCGTACAACAGCGAGTTTTCCCTCAGTAAGAAACCAAGGTTATCGAACCAGTAGGAGATGAAGGCCACGTGAAGGTTGTTGGTGAAGGAGTGTAGTGTGGCGCAACACCTGGGATTCCGGCGCCAACGTGGAACCTGCACAACACAATCAAAATACTTTGCCCCAACTTAACGAGTGAGGTTGTCAATCTCATCGGCTTGCTGTAAACAAAGGATTGAACGTATGGTGTGGAGAATGATGTTTGCTTGCAAAGAATAACGAGAGAACAATGATTGCAGTAGGTTGTATTTCAGATGTAAAAGAATGGACCGGGGTCCACAGTTCACTAGTGTTGTCTCTCCAATAAGATAAATAACATGTTTGGTGAACAAATTACATTTGGGCAATTGACAAATAGAGAGGGCATAACAATGCACATACATATCATGATGACTACTATGAGATTTACTTAGGGCATTACGACAAAGAACATAGACCGCTATCCAGCATGCATCTATGCCTAAAAAGTCCACCTTCGGGTTCGCATCCGCACCCCTTCCAATATTAAGTTGCAAACAACAGACAATTGCATTAAGTACTGTGCGTAATGTAAACAATACAAATATCCTTAGACAACGCATTGCTGTTTTATCCCTAGTGGCAACGGCACATCCACAACCTTAGAACTTTCTGTCACTGTCCCAGATTCAATGGAGGCATGAACCCACTATCGAGCATAAATACCCCCTCTTGGAGTTACAAGTATCAACTTGGCCAGAGCCTGTACTAGCAACGGAGAGCATGCAAGATCATAAACAACACATATATGATAGATCGATAATCAACTTGACATAGTATTCCATATTCATCGGATCCCAACAAACACAACATATAGCGTTACAAATAGATGATCTTGATCATGATAGGCAGCTCACAAGATCTAAACATGATGACATAATAGGAGAAGACAACCATCTAGCTACTGCTATGGACCCATAGTCCAAGGATGAACTACTCAAGCATCAGTCCGGAGGCGGGCATGGTGATGTAGAGCCCTCCGGTGATGATTCCCCTCTCCGGCAGGGTGCCGGAGGTGATCTTCAGAACCCCCCGAGATGGGGTTGACGGCGGCGGCGTCTCAGTATCTTTTCTCTTATCGTGGCTCTCGGTACTAGGGTTTTCCGATACGAAGGAATATATAGGCGAAGAGGCAGCATCGGGGGAGCCAGGGGGTGGGCTCCCCACACCTGGGCGCGCCAGGGGGGTAGGCCGCGCCGCCCTATGGGGTGGCCCCCCTGCTGGCCGCCTCCGACTCTCCTTCGATGTTCTGGAATCCTCCGTGGAAAATAGGGCCGTGGGTTTTTGTTTCGTCCAATTCCGAAAATATTTCCTGTGTAGGATTTCGATACCAAAAACAGTAGAAAACAGGAACTAGCGCTTCGGCATCTTGTTAATAGGTTAGTGCCGGAAAATGCATAAAAATGATATAAAGTGTATATAAAACATGTGACTATTGTCATAAAACTAGCATGGAACATAAGAAATTATAGATACGTTGGAGACGTATCAAGCATCCCCAAGCTTAGTTCCTACTCGCCCTCGAGTAGGTAAACGATAAAAGGAATAATTTCTGAAGTGACATGCTACCAACATGATCTTGATCAATACTATTGTAAAGCATATGAGATGAATGAAGTGATTCAAAGCAATGGTCTATAGTTTGTTAACAAATAGATAACGACTAAGCAACTGAATCATATAGCAAAGAATTTTCATGAATAGTACTTTCAAGACAAGCATCAAAAAGTCTTGCATAAGAGTTAACTCATAAAGCAATAGATTCTTAATAGAAGGTTTTGAAGCAACACAAAGGAAGATTTAAGTTTCAGCAATTGCTTTCAACTTTCAACATGTATATCTCATGGATAATTGTCAACACAAAGTAATATGATGAGTGCAAATAAGCAAGTATGTAAGAATCAATGCACACAGTTGACACACGTGTTTGCTTCTAAGATAGAAAGAAGTAGGTAAACTGACTCAACATAAAGTAAAAGAAAGGCCCTTCGCAGAGGGAAGCAGGGATTACTCATGTGCTAGAGCTTTTTATTTTGAAAACATGGAAACAATTGTGTCAACGGTAGTAATAATTCATATGGGTTATGTATAAAACTTCCTATAAGTTGCAAGCCTCATGCATCGAATACTAATAGTGCCCGCACCTTGTCCTAATTAGCTCGGATTTCCTTGGATTATCATCGCATTACATATGTTTCAACCAAGTGTCACAAAGGGGTACCTCTATGCCACATGTACAAAGGTCCAAGGAGATAAATCGCATTTGATTTCTCGATTTTGATAGATCTCAACTTGAGGACATCCATACCGGGACAACATAGAAAACAGATAATGGACTCCTCTTTTATGCTTTACGCATTCAACAACAGATAATATTCTCATAAGAGATTTGAGGATTAATGTCCAAGCTGAAACTTCCACCATGATACATGGCTTTGGTTGGCGGCCCAATGCTCTTCTCTAACAATATGCATACTCAAACCATTTCAAATCATGGAAAATCTCCCTTACTTCAGACAAGACGAACATGCATAGCAACTCACATGATATTCAACAAAGGTGTGACAGGTTGATGGCGTCCCCAGATAACATGGTTACCGCTCAACAAGCAACTTATAAGAACTAAGATACACAAGCGACATATTCCTTACCACAATAGTTTTTAGGCTACTTTCCCATGAACTATGTATTGCAAAAACAAGGAATGAATTTTTTGAAAGGATTTAAAGGTAGCACGCAAGCAATTTACTTGGAATGGCAGAAAAATACCACATAGTAGGTAGTTATGGTGGACACAAATGGCATAGGTTTTGGATGCATGAGAAGCATTCCCTCTCGGTACAAGGCTTTGGCTAGCAAGGTTGTTTGAAGCAAACACAAGTATGAACCGATGACAGACAAAACTCACGTAAGAACATATTGCAAGCATTATAAGACTCTACACTGTCTTCCTTGTTGCTCAAACACTTTTACTAGAAAATATCTAGACCTTAGAGAGACCAATCATGCAAACAAATTTCAACAAGCTCTACGGTAGTTCTCCACTAATAAGTTTAAACTACATGATGCAAGAGCTTAAACATGATCTACTCGAGAGCTCAAAACAATTGCCAAGTATCAAATTATTCAAGACAATATACCAATTACCACATGAAGCATTTTCTATTTCCAACCAAATAGCAATAAGTGCAGTAGCTTTCAACTTTTGCCATTGAACATTAAAAGTAAAACAAAGAACACTAGTGTTCATAATGAAAAAGCGGAGCGTGTATTTCTCCCACACAAGGATTGCTAGGATCCGAATTTATTCAAACACAAACAAAAATAAAAGCACACATACGCTCCAAGTAAAGCACATAAGATGTGACGGAATAAAAATATAGTTTCACTAGAGGTGACCTGATAAGTTGTTGATGAAGAAGGGGATGCCTTGGGCATCCCCAAGCTTAGATGCTTGAGTCTTCTTGAAATATGCAGGGATGAACCACGGGGCATCCCCAAGCTTAGAATTTCCACTCTTCTTGATCATATTATATCATCCTCCTCTCTTGATCCTTGAAAACTTCCTCCACACCAAACTCAAAACAATCTCATTAGAGGGTTAGTGAATAATCAAAAATTCACATTTTCAGCAAGGACACAATCATTCCCAACACTTCTGGACATTACCCAAGGCTACTGAAATTTAATGGAGCAAAGAAATCCACTCAAACACAGTAAAAGAGGCAATGCAAAATAAAAGGCAGAATTTGTCAAAACAGAACAGTCCGTAAAGACGAGTTTTTTCGAGGCACTTAACATGCTCAGATGAAAAAGCTCAAATTGAATGAAAGTTGCTTACATATCTGAGGATTACTCCTGAATTTTTTCAAGATTTTACGAATTTCTACAGAGAGATCAGCTCAAATTCGTGATAGCTAAAAATCTGTTTCTGCGCAGAAATCCAAATCTAGTTTCAACTTTCTATCAAAGACTTTACTTGGCACAACAATGCAATAAAGTAAAGATACAAAGGTATTGCTACAGTAGTAACAAGCACCTTGACTCAAATATAAAACAAAAATTGCAGAAATAAAATAATGGGTTGTCTCCCATAAGCGCTTTTCTTAACGCCTTTCAGCCTAGGCGCGAAAGTGAAAATCAAGTATCATCAAGAGAAGAAGCATCAAAATTATTACCACGGGCTTTACGCCTACCCCTCTTACTCTTATTCTTACTCTTTGGTCTAGGGAATACATGACCTCATCTGGGTGTAGAGGTAAAATTTAGAGTGCCTTTCGCCACATCTATGGTTGCTCCCAAGAGTTTCAGCAGGGATCTTCCAAGTGTGATTTGTCCTGTCTCTACACATTCAATAACGAGATAGTCAGTGGATACCGTTCTTCCAAGAACGGTTGTGAACACACCTTCAGCTATTCCCTTAGGAATTATAACAGAGTTATCAGTAAGAGTTATTCCTTCTCCACCTTCAGTAAGTCCCCAAAGTGTCAAAGATTCATAAATACTTTTAGGCATAAGGAAAAACTCAGACATAATATCACAACGGGCATAAAAAGTTTCACCACAAATAGCAACCTTAATAGTAGGGACCCACATTGAAGGTTCAAAGTTTACTGGAACATAATCAAAATGTTCACGAATCAGATTATACCCTTCTTTTAAACAAGATATATTTGTCTCGAGAGTGTTTAATCTATTATGAATACTAACAAGATATGAATCAAACTTATTAGCTGAGCTAGATGATTGATACGTCTCCAACGTATCTATAATTTCTGATGTTCCATGCTAGTTTTATGACAATACCTACATGTTTTGCTCACACTTTATAATGTTTTTATGCATTTTCCGGAACTAACCTATTAACAAGATGCCGAAGTGCTAGTTCCTGTTTTCTCGCTGTTTTTGGTTCCGTAAAGGCTGTTCGGGCAATATTCTCGGAATTCGACGAAACAAAAGCCAAACATCCTATTTCACCGAGAAGGACCAGAACACCGAAGGGGAGTCGGAGAGGAGGCCCAGGCCCTCCAAACCATAGGATGGCGCGGCCTAGAGGGGAGGCGCGCCGCCCTATGGGGTGGGCCCCCAGGCACCCCCTCGCGCCGCCTCTTCGCCTATATTATCCCTCGTGACCTAAAAACCCGACACCAATTGACGAAACTCCAGAAAGACTCCAGGGCCGCCGCCGCCATCGCGAAACTCCGTTTCGGGGACAGAAGTCTCTGTTCCGGCACGCCGCCGGGACGGGGAATTGCCCCCGGAGTCGTCTCCATCGACACCACCGTCATCTTCATCGCCATCGCTGTCTCCCATGATGAGGAGGGAATAGTTCTCCCCAGAGGCTGAGGGCTCTACCGGTAGCTATGTGGTTCATCTCTCTCTCCCATGGTGTGATCTTTATGTGATCATGAGCTTTGTATCACTATTAATCTATGTGCTACTCTAGTGATGTTATTAAAGTAGTCTATTCCTCCTCCATGATGTAATGATGACAGTGTGTGCATCATGTAGTACTTGGCGTAGGTTATGATTGTAATCTCTTGTACATTATGAAGTTAACTATTACTATGATAGTATTGATTCGATCTATTACCCCTTTCATAGCTATTGTTGACAGTGTGTATGCTATATTAGTACTCGGTCTAAATTTCAATGGTCTATTATGCACTCTAGAGGTTACTTAAATATGAACTCCGGAGGTTGTGGAGCTTGTTTACTCCGGCTTGAGGTGTGCTTTTATAGCCCTACACAATGAATGGTGTTTGTTATCCCACAAGAGAGTGTGAGAAAGTAGCACAAGTGAAGAGAAGTTATTTATTTATGTGATCATTGTTGAGAGTGTCCACTAGTGAAAGTATGATCCCTAGGCCTTGTTTCCAAATATCGAATCACCGTTTATTTACTGTTCTACTGCATGTTTAGTTGCTGCCATATTTATTTCATATTGTTATTACCACTCATATTCATCCATATCACTTGCATCTTACTATCTCTTTGCCGAACTAGTGCACCTATACATCTGGCAAGTGTATTAGGTGTGTTGGGGACACAAGAGACTTCTTGTATCGTAATTGCAGGGTTGCTTGAGAGGGATATCTTTGACCTCTACCTCCCTGAGTTCGATAAACCTTGGGTGATTCACTTAAGGGAAACTTGCTGCTGTTCTACAAACCTCTCGCTCTTGGAGGCCCAACACTATCTACAGGAATAGAAGCGTGCGTAGAAATCAAGCTATTTTCTCGGCGCCGTTGCCGGGAGGTAAGGTAAAAGGTATTCACATCCTCCGACTACTAAGCTATTTCCTAGCACTGTTGCCGGTGTGTGAGTGCTCGAAGCTATTTCCTTTAGATCCTGCAATTGTATCTTTTTGTTTCTTGTTTTTAATTTTCACTAGTTAGGCTTAATGGAAAACAACAAAAATATTAGAGATCTTTATAGTATCTATCTTGAGTTAGGACATGAGGTGTTTGAAGAGAAAATTAAAAAACCTATGGAACTTTATATGCATGATAATGGCAATGTTATTAGTATGAATGCTTTGAACACCATTGTTGCTAATGCTATGGAAAATTCTAAGCTTGGGGAAGCTGGTTTTGATGAGCATGATATTTTTAGTCCCCCAAGCATGGAGGAGAAAATTTACTTTGATGATACTTTGCCTCCTATATATGATGATTACAATGATGACTATCATATTTTCAGTCCACCTACTATTGAGGAGAAAATTAATTATGATTACAATATGCCTCCTATATATGATGATTATGGTGATGAGAATAATAATGATAGCTATTTTATTGAATTTGCTCCCACTACAATTAATAGTAATGACTATGCTTATGTGGAGAGTAATAATTTTATGCATGTAGCTCATGATAAGAATGTTTCATGTGATAGTTATATTGTTGAGTTTGTTCATGTTGCTACTGAAAGTTATTATGAGAGAGGGAAACATGGTTATATGCATCTTAATAATATTAAGTTTCCCCTCTTTATGTTGAGAATCTTCAAGTTGCGCTTGTGTTAATTTTCTATGCTTGTTACATTATGCTTACATGACTTGTTTATTTACAAGATTCCTTTTCATAGGAAGTGGGTTAGACTTAAAAGCGTTTCTTATTTGCTTTTGATGCTCTCTTTTGCTTCAACTCTTATTTCTTGCGAGAGCATCATTAAAATTACTGAGCCCATCTTAATGGCTATAAAGAAAGCACGTCTTGGGAGATAACCCATGTTTTTATTTTGCTACTGCTTTGTTGTGTCTTGGAAGTTGTTACTACTGTAGCAACCTCTCCTTATCTTTACTTTATTGCATTGTTGTGCCAAGTAAAGTCTTTGATAGTAAGGTTGATAATTGATTAGGATTTCTGCGCAGAAACAGATTTCTAGCTGTCACGAATTTGAGTAGGTCTCTCTGTAGGAAACTCAGAAAAATCTGCGAAAATTCATGAGTTATCCTCAGATATTTACGCAAATTTCATTCAGTTTGAGCTTTTTCATCTGAGCAAGTTAAGTGCCCCTAAAAAATTCGTCTTTACGGACTGTTCTGTTTTGACAGATTCTGCCTTTTATTTCGCATTGCCTCTTTTGCTATGTTGAATGGATTTCTTTGTTCCATTAACTTTCAGTAGCTTTGTGCAATGTCCAGAAGTGTTAAGAATGATTGTGTCACCTCTGAATATGTGAATTTTGGATTATGCACTAACCCTCTAATGAGTTTGTTTTGAGTTTGGTGTGGAGGAAGTTTTCAAGGATCAAGAGAGGAGGATGATATAATATGATCAAGAAGACTGAAAAGTCTAAGCTTGGGGATGCCCCCGTGGTTCATCCCTGCATATTTCAAGAAGACTCAAGCATCTAAGCTTGGGGATTCCCAAGGCATCCCCTTCTTCATCGACAACTTATCAGGTCACCTCTAGTGGAACTATATTTTTATTCCGTCACATCTTATGTACTTTATTTGGAGCGTCTGTGTGCTTTTTTTTTGTGTTTGAATAAATTCGGATCCTAGCAATCCATGTGTGGGAGAGAGACACGCTCCGTTTTTTCATTTGAACACTTGTGTCCTTTGTTTTACTTTTAATGTTCATGGCGAAAGTTAAAAGCTGCTGCACTTATTGCTATTTGGTTGGAAACAGAAAATGCTTCATGTGGTAATTATTATTTTGTCTTGAATAATTTGATACTTGGCAATTGTTTTGAGCTCTCAAGTAGATCATGTTTAAGCTCTTGCATCATGTAGTTTAAACCTATTAGTGGAGAACTACCGTATTGCTTGTTAAAATTTGGTTTGCATGATTGGTCTCTCTAAAGTCTAGATATTTTCTGGTAAAAGTGTTTGAACAACAAGGAAGACAGTGTAGAGTCTTATAATGCTTGCAATATGTTCTTATGTAAGTTTTACTGTACCGGTTCATACTTGTGTTTTCTTCAAACAACCTTGCTAGCCAAAGCCTTGTACTGAGAGGGAATGCTTCTCGTGCATCTAAAACCTTGAGCCAAAACCTATGCCATTTGTGTCCACCATAACTACCTACTACACGGTATTTTTCTGCCATTCCAAAGTAAATTGCTTGCGTGCTACCTTTAAAATTTCATTCCTTGTCTTTTCAATACATAGCTCATGGGAAAATAGCTTAAAAAAGTATTGTGGTATTGAATATGTTGCTTATGTATCTTATTTCTTATAAGTTGCTTGTTGAGCGGTAACCATGTTTCTGGGGACGCCATCAACTATTACACCTTTGTTGAATATCATGTGTGTTGCTATGCATGTTCGTCTTGTCTGAAGTAAGGGTGATTTATCATGATTAAATGGTTTGAGTATGCATATTGTTAGAGAAGAACATTGGGCCGCCAACTAAAGCCATGTATCATGGTGGAAGTTTCAGTTTGGACATTAATCCTCAATCTCTTATGAGAATATTATCTGTTGTTGAATGATTAAGCATTAAAGAGGAGTCCATTATTTGTTTTCTATGTTGTCCCGGTACGGATGTCCTTAAGTTGAGATCTATCAAAAACGAGAAATCAAATGCGATCTATCTCCTTGGACCTTTGTACAGGTGACATAGAGGTACCCCTTTGTCACACTTGGTTGAAACATATGTAATGCAATGATAATCCATGGAAATCCGAGCTAATTAGGACAAGGTGCGAGCACTATTGGTATTCGATGCATGAGGCTTGCAACTTATAGGATGTTTTATGCATAACACATATGAATTATTACTACCGTTGACAAAATTGTTTCTATGTTTCCAAAATAAAAAGCTCTAGCACAAGAGTAATCCCTGCTTCCCTCTCGCGAAGGGCCCTTTCTTTTACTTTATGTTGAGTCAGTTTACCTACTTCTTTCTATCTTAGAAGCAAACACTTGTGTCAACTCGTGTGCATTGATTCCTACATACTTGCTTATTTGCATTCATCATATTACTTTGCGTTGACAATTATCCATGAGATAAACATGTTGAAGTTGAAAGCAACTGCTGAAACTTATATCTTCCTTTGTGTTGCTTCAAAACCTTCTACTAAGAATTTATTGCTTTATGAGTTAAATCCTATGCAAGTCTTATTGATGCTTGTCTTGAAAGTACTATTCATGAAAAGTCTTTGCTATATGATTCAGTTGTTTAGTCATTATCTTTACCATTGCTTTGAATCACTTCATTCATCTCATATGCTTTACAATAGTATGATCAAGATTATGTTAGTAGCATGTCACTTCGAAATTATTCTTTTTATCGTTTACCTACTCGAGGGCGAGTAGGAACTAAGCTTGGGGATGCTTGATACGTCTCCAACGTATCTATAATTTCTGATGTTCCATGCTAGTTTTATGACAATACCTACATGTTTTGCTCACACTTTATAATATTTTTATGCATTTTCCGGAACTAACCTATTAACAAGATGCCGAAGTGCCAGTTCCTGTTTTCTGCTGTTTTTGGTTCCAGAAAGGCTGTCCGGGCAATATTCTCGGAATTCGACGAAACAAAAGCCAAACATCCTATTTCACCGAGAAGGACCAGAACACCGAAGGGGAGTCGGAGAGGAGGCCCAGGCCCTCCAAACCATAGGCCGGCGCGGCCTAGAGGGGAGGCGCGCCGCCCTATGGGGTGGGCCCCCGTGCACCCCCTCGCACCGCCTCTTCGCCTATATTATCCCTCGTGACCTAAAAACCCGACACCAATTGACGAAACTCCAGAAAGACTCCAGGGACGCCGCCGCCATTGCGAAACTCCGTTTCGGGGGACATAAGTCTCTGTTCCGGCACGCCGCCGGGACGGGGAATTGCCACCGGAGTCATCTCCATCGACACCACCGCCATCTTCATCGCCATCGCCGTCTCCCATGATGAGGAGGGAGTAGTTCTCCCCAGAGGCTGAGGGCTCTACCGGTAGCTATGTGGTTCATCTCTCTCTCCCATGGTGTGATATTTATGTGATCATGAGCTTTGTATCACTATTAATCTATGTGCTACTCTAGTGATGTTATTAAAGTAGTCTATTCCTCCTCCATGATGTAATGATGACAGTGTGTGCATCATGTAGTACTTGGCGTAGGTTATGATTGTAATCTCTTGTAGATTATGAAGTTAACTATTACTATGATAGTATTGATGCGATCAATTCCCCCTTTCATAGCTATTGTTGACTGTGTGTATGCTATGTTAGTATTCGGTCTAAATTGCAATGTTCTATTATGCACTCTAGAGGTTACTTAAATATGAACTCCGGAGGTTGTGGAGCTTGTTTACTCCGGCTTGAGGTGTGCTTTTATAGCCCTACACAATGAATGGTGTTTGTTATCCAACAAGAGAGTGTGAGAAAGTAGCACAAGTGAAGAGAAGTTATTTATTTATGTGATCATTGTTGAGAGTGTCCACTAGTGAAAGTATGATCCCTAGGCCTTGTTTCCAAATATCGAACCACCGCTTATTTACTATTCTACCGCATGTTTACTTGCTGCCATATTTATTTCAGATTGTTATTACCACTCATATTCATCCATATCACTTGCATCTTACTATCTCTTCGCCGAACTAGTGCACCTATACATCTGACAAGTATATTAGGTGTGTTGGGGACACAAGAGACTTCTTGTATCGTAATTGCAGGATTGCTTGAGAGGGATATCTTTGACCTCTACCTCCCTGAGTTCGATAAACCTTGGGTGATTCACTTAAGGGAAACTTGCTGCTGTTCTACAAACCTCTGCTCTTGGAGGCCCAACACTGTCTACAGGAATAGAAGCGTGCGTAGACATCAATGATGCAACCAATTTTTTCATGGCATTAATTAAAAGCTTGATCCTCATCGCAATGAAGGAAATCTCCTCCCACTACAGCATCCAAGGCATATCTATAGCGAAGAGTAAGCCCAAAATAAAAGTTACTAAGAAGCCGGCTTAGAGTCATTTTAGGTTCTGTTTTACTATAAGAATCAAAAATTCTAGACCAAGCTTCTTTAAAACTCTCCTCATCCCCTTGTTTAAAAGTAAAGATCAATTCCTCAGGTAATAGAGTAACAAGTACAGGACTAGACATGATAACAAAATAAATTAAATGCAAGTAACAATTTTTTTTGTGTTTTTGATATAAAGAAAGCAAACAAGACAGAAAATAAAATAAAGCGAAGACAATAAACAAAGTAAAGAGATTGGGTGTGAGAGACTCCCCTTGCAGCGTGTCTTGATCTCCCCGGCAACGGCGCCAGAAAAACTGCTTGATGACGCGTGAAACACACGTCTGTTGCGAACCCCAAGAGGAAGGTGTGATGCGTACAGTAGCGAGTTTTCCCTCAGTAAGAAACCAAGGTTATCGAACGAGTAGGATATGAAGGCCACCTGAAGGTTGTTGGTGAAGGAGTGTAGTGCGGCGCAACACCAGTGATTCCGGCGCCAACGTGGAACCTGCACAACACAATAAGGATACTTTGCCCCAACTTAACAGTGAGGTTGTCAATCTCACCGGCTTGCTGTAAACAAAGGATTAAACGTATGGTGTGGAGAATGATGTTTGCTTGCAAAGAACAACAGAGAATAATGATTGCGTAGGTTGTATTTCAGATGTAAAAGAATGGACCGGGGTCCACAGTTCACTAGTGGTGTCTCTCCAATAAGATAAATAACATGTTGGGTGAACAAATTACAGCTTGGGCAATTGACAAATAGAGAGGGCATAACAATGCACATACATATCATGATGACTACTATGAGATTTACTTAGGGCATTACGACAAAGAACATAGACCGCTATCCAGCATGCATCTATGCCTAAAAATTCCACCTTCGGGTTAGCATCCGCACCCCTTCCAGTATTAAGTTGCAAACAACAGACAATTGCATTAAGTACTGTGCGTAATGTAAACTATACAAATATCCTTAGACAAAGCATTGATATTTTATCCCTAGTGGCAACATCACATCCACAACCTTAGAACTTTCTGTCACTGTCCCAAATTCAATGGAGGCATGAACCCACTATCGAGCATAAATACCCCCTCTTGGAGTTACAAGTATCAACTTGGCCGTAGCCTCTAGTAGCAACGGAGAGCATGCAAGATCATAAACAACATATATATGATAGATCGATAATGAACTTGACATAGTATTCCATATTCATCGGATCCCAACAAACACAACATGTAGAATTACAAATAGATGATCTTGATCATGATAGGCAGCTCACAAGATCTAAACATGACGGCATAATAGGAGAAGACAACCATCTAGCTACTGCTATGGACCCATAGTCCAAGGATGAACTACTCACACATCAGTCCGGAGGCGGACATGGTGATGTAGAGCCCTTCGGTGACGATTCCCCTCTCCGGCAGGGTGCCGGAGGTGATCTTCAGAACCCCCCGAGATGGGGTTGACGGCGGCAGCGTCTCAGTATCTTTTCTCGTATCGTGGCTCTCGGTAGTAGGGTTTTCCGATACGAAGGAATATATAGGCGAAGAGGCAGAGGAGCCAGGTGGTGGGCTCGCCACACCTGGGCGCGCCAGGGGGGTAGGCCGCGCCGCCCTATGGGGTGGCCCCCTGCTGGCCGCCTCCGACTCTCCTCCGATGTTCTGGAATCCTCCATGGAAAATAGGGCCGTGGGCTTTTGTTTCGTCCAATTCCGAGAATATTTCCCGTGTAGGATTTCTGAAACCAAAAACAGCAGAAAATTGGAACTGGCGCTTCGGCATCTTGTTAATAGGTTAGTACCGGAAAATGCATAAAAATGATATAAGTGTATATAAAACATGGAGTATTGTCATAAAACTAGCATGGAACATAAGAAATTATAGATACGTTGAAGACGTATCAGCCGACACGCATCCGTACGCCGTATTGACCAACCGCTCCATGTTTTTTTTATCGATGGCTGTAGGTTAGGGCAAGGTATTGGTAATTTTCGACGTGGTCACGCGCCGGGTTTCTCTCTACAGCAAGCCGGTCTCCAGTACTTAGCCGCTTGATCGTGCATCGCCCGACATCCTTCCTCAATCGAGTTGTTATGCGTGCCGCCGCTCGGCGCTCGAAGTAACCCCAGAGCCGAGAACTGATGTACTCCATTTATACTGGACGGGGATGGGCTAGGGCACGACGTACTCAATGTAATACTTTTTTTAGACTACTCAACGTAATACATGCCAAGGTGAGATGAAGGGAGCCGGTATGTGGCAGCCTGGTGGGCTTATGGCTGTCCAGGGCAACAAAACGTGAGGTACGGTCGATCGCGGGAGTGGCGAATCTATATACCCCTAATAATAAAGGAAGAAGCGTTTCCGTGGTTCGGTCCGTTTAGTTTGATTTGGTCCGTCGTTCTGTTCGTCCGTCCAATTGCGTCCGTCGCAGGGTGTCGTTGTTCATCGTGACTTTTTCCTAAACCTAACGCGACTCGTTTTTGCCTTCTGGAGTCATTCAATATAAGAGCGATCTCACCTATGGATCGACCTGCTGAGCTAAGGCTTAAACAGGAATCGAGATCAGGTATCGCCGTGCACCCTGCAGAGCCAAGAATAAGTAAGATCGAAATCAAGATCGAGCTTCTTCCAAGATGCCAGGCACCCAAGCTAGCGATTCAACTAGATATGCAGTTTGATTCCTGCGAGAGGAGCGCCGCTGCCACCGGTCGATGCCGGTGCCCGTCGCCTATTCCCGCCGATGGCGAGTGTCCATGGTCTTCCGCGCGCCTCCGGGTATTACCGCCGCCGTCCATTGCCGGTAGCCTTGCCCTCGGGATAGGGGACGTGATGAGACATCAAGATCTCCGGAGGCGACCCAGCGCAGCCAGTCATCGCCGAGACAAAGTATCGCGTCCAGCCCTCAGGCAGCCCGCGGCCCTGGCTACCATGCCTGGCGGTGCGGCGATCTCCCTGATGCACGCGTTCATCTTTAGTTATTTCCGCCGCATCTCAATCCTGCCTCGCCAGTCCATCCCTGACCCACCCCTGAACTGTCTTCTGCACCTGCATGATACCGCCGGCCTCCTCTGGGATCCTCTCTATGCACAACAACACGGGTTGTTCTGAACCCTTCTTCCGTGTGGCCGCTCGCCTAGACGCCGTCCTTGACCACGTCGACGACGGCTTGCACAGCTTGCTCGGCCCCTTGGCATCTCATGGCTATTGCCGCCAGCCCGCCACTGCTGGCCAAGTAACCATAGCGGGAGGCACCCTAAACTGGCGGATATGTTGAACTCCGCAGATGTTCTCCTTGCAATGCGCAACGTTGGGATGATGACTGCCACACCACGGCGTTGGCTGAAGAAACATGTTGCCTCGTCGACAACAAGATGGGGATCAGCGCCGCCTCCATGGCCATCCGGCTCCCGCACACCAGCTCAACGACCTCGAGTAGTGGAAGATTGAAGGCTAGCCGTTCTTCTTCTCCCACGGTCTAACAGATTCCATGCAGGCCCTGATGCTGTTCCTGCCATTAGAAGCGCTCGCGATCATCGATGCACGCGTACATAGACAAGTGCGCCTCAGCATGAACTCACTCGTGGTCACCGCCCACGTGGACATGTACTGTGCAAGTGTTGTTTTACACACAACACGCGCCAGGTGTTCGACACCTAGAAGTCACAGGGCTTTGACGTGTTGTCGTATAGAAAGTAGGAATGCCATGATGCTTAGACGGCAATGCACTATGCACGAAAAGTACAAAGAAGCTGTCAACTTGTTCTGCGAGCTGGAAAATTAGGGATTGGGACCTGACAACCTCACCATCATCGCGTTCTTGATGGCTCACGGACGCTCCAGCATGGCCGGCGAGGCAAAGGCTCTGTTCGCCTACAAAAGATCGGAAAGGCCCACTAGTGGAAAACGGGGCAATAGGCCCGGTCCATTTGGGCCTTTAGACCCGGTTCCCGAACCGGGACCAACTAGGCGGGACTAAAGGGGGTACCCTTTAGTCCCGGTTCAAAGATAAACCGGGCCTAAAGGCCTCGACACGTGGTGCGGCCAGGGAGCTCGCGGTGGAAGGCCTTTGGTCCCGGTTCGTGGTACGAACCGGGCCTAGGTTTCTCTGCCGCGGCAGAGAATTGCTATTTCTCTGCCGCGGCACAGGTTTAGGCTGTACCAGCGTTTCTCTGCCGCGGCAGAGAAACGCCTGTTTCTCTGCCACGGCAGAGTTTCAGCAATGCATATATATCATTCAAGAAACCACAAAAAATCGTCATGAATATATATAGACATCGTCAACAGTACACGACATCGTCAACAGTACACGTAATGCATGCATATTTACAATACAACATGTCCTCGACGGATTTCGTTCCCCGTCACGATCCGCCGATAGTGCTCTCCACCTGGGGTAAGGACCTCGGTAATAAAGAATCCCGTGATTTCCTCTTGAATTGCTTTTATTTGATCCGCTGTTATGAGAGTGTCCCGCAGGCGTGTCATCTATATTTAAAAAAGGAGATCAATATATGAATGGAACTCAATACAATAGATGGTACTAATTAAGATTAATTGTGAAAATTTGTTATCGTACACGAGTGTGGTGTATTTGGGCATCCCCACCCTTGGGACAGGACATGTCACGCATGAAGGTGCAGACGTAGTATCCACATAAGTTAATCCCTTGTTCCTGCCTCATACACTTTACGAAAAAATAGTTCGATCAAACTAATAATCAAGCATCGTATTGAAAGTAAATATCATATATAAAGTTTCACGGACATAGCTATATATATAGTACTACTTACAGGGTAATCTCTAAATGTAAGCTCCGGTTTCCATTCACCCGGAACAGTATTGATGAACCGTTTCCAAGCCCCGCCCGGCAAAAAATAATGAGTAAATGAGTAATTGATTAGTTGATGATATCTTCGAATTAGAGCAGATGAAGATGCCAATACGAAATTGATTGAAACTACCTCTGGAGGATGGCAGCCATGTCCGCCCATTCCGCATATTCTTTACGTTTCGAGTCCATGACGTTTACGACTCCAAGGTGAAGATCAATGATTAGGAGAATAAAGTGGAAACCGCACAAGCATAGCTCAATGATTACGAGAATAAAGTGGAAGGTGCACAAGCATAATGTATGTTATATATAACACTCACTTGAAATTGTAGGGAAAGAATATATCCTCTTTGTCTGCTTGCTTCTCTAAAAACATTACGATGTTGTCCTCTCGTGTCCTTGGGGTACTCGTCGAACCGTAACTTCATGAACCGTGTTTGGGTCTATGAACCCCAGCGGTAGGAGCTTGCCTCTTTTGTATTCCAGCTTCTTCATTCTGCATAATTAAATGTATAGCGTACACAAAGGATAATTGTTAGTGCAAATGAATGAGCTACAAACTTAATTACACAAATAAATCACTTACATGCAGTAGCAACTGATAACAGCTTTGTCGAGGGCGTCTTGATTGAATAATCGAAACAGCTTCTTCTATCTCAAGGTTTATCTCGTCTTCCCCCGGAAGTAATGCTCATCTCTAAGATACACCGTGAGGTAGCTTTCACTTCTTCGACAGGCTTTCGTGTACCATTCATGCAACCTTCGCATCCGAGTCCCTAGACGCGCGAGCTCGCCAGGTTTGACGAGATCTTTTCCGTATCTATACGTGTTTACCACTTCAGCCGTTGGATAGTAATCTTCGTACTCAACCGATGCTCCCCGAGCTCTAGCCGCCCGTTCGATCATCGATGCCGTCTCCGGATCATGATATGGCTCCACGATGAAGTGGGGTGCGGCCCGAATGTCCCGCTGTCCAAGCTCGGGCGACTTTTTTGCTTCTTTGCTCGCTCTAGAGGACCTGTCCAAGAGAGCGGTCATAATCAGCTCTCAGCTCAGGTCTCTTCATTCTCGTCTCGGCAAAGTGCTTCACCGTCTCGCGGTCGAATAAACACCTTCTTCGGCGCAAGAAACGCCTTTGCTCTTCGAGCTCGCTTCATGTGGTAACAACTCGGAGTCTCGTGCCCTCATTGGAGTTGATGATCTCTTCGGAGCTGTAGGAGGTGCCGCGGACAGCTTCCTCTTTGCTTAAGTGGAGGCGGTGGAGTCTCCCGACGAGGAGGAGGAGGCGGCGGAGTCTCCGACGAGGAGGAGGAGGCGGCGGAGTATTTTCACGCGGAGCAGACCGGTCATGGATAGGGGAATCATCATCGCGCACAGGAGAATCATCACGCGGAGGAGACTCAGGTGGCGGAGGAGGCGGAGGTGGCATGCTTGTTGGCTTCTCACCCGGAAACACAATGTTCTCCTTCCGCCATTGCACGGTGGTTCTACGGGCTTCTCCCAGCTCTTTGATTTCCCCATCTTCACCCGCAGGGTGCGCAAGCACCAACCCCTCATAATCTCTCATCACTTCATCCACCATCACAACAAGCAAAGTCGTCTTGGACCGAACGGCAATGGTAAGACCTTGTAGGTAAGAGGATGCCGACCGCCGCCTTGAAGGATAGGTTGAAAACTTTAACATGCAGCTCACAAGGACGGCTCTCGGTGAGATCATGCACGGGGGTAGCGAGGAGGCTAGACCACCTGGTCATCATCATCATCATCATCCACCCGCCGAGAGGAAGCCACGCCGCTTTTCCGGTGTGGTTGAGATTGCAGCGGGGCGATGGCATTGAGCAATGCAGGATCTACAGCCTGCCCCCGAGCCATCCGAGATGTAAGTACTTGGGTTACCATGGTTAATTGGGCTTTCATGGTGCTCATACCCTCCTCTAAGTTAGCCGAGCGGTCTGTTTCCCTTGCCTTCCTCCTCTCATGGCTTTTATCGTGAAATCTCTTCCTTTCCGCAGAAAGCCATACTTCCACGGAACGGAGCCTTCCGTGCCTCGTGTTCGTCCGCCGTGTTCTTTGTTCCCAAGGGCGCGTGTCAGCTCATCGTTCTCTCTTTCGGGCTGGAACAACCCCGCCTCCACGTCCCTATGTGCTCTTTCCAGGGCATCAATGGGAACCTTCGGATGAGCTTTCTTATAGATGCACTTCCCTCGTTTCGGATCCAACGTTCCCCCAATCCCGTAGAACCACTCCTTGCACCGTTCGATCCAACCGTGTGTCCCTAATCTGATCCCTTTATCGGTCGGCTCGGCCTCAGCTACTTGCCACTTAGGACGGTTAGCCCCGTATCCACCTGGACCCAGAATTTGGTGATATAGCTTCAACGCAGCATTTGCCTTATTTATTTCCGACCTTCTCTTAAATTCTTCCGACTTCGTGCTGTACTTCACGAATTCTTCCCGATGAGTTTTTACCTTCTCATTGTCCGGAGTCTTCTTTATCTTGATAAGGCGGCGCAATCTTTTCTTGTGGCTCTTGAATAGTTCGGCCATCTTCTTCTTGCCAAACTCGCGGAGGGCCTCGCTCCATCTTGGCCTTTTCGGCGTCACCCCCTCTTCGGGTACTATGTTGAAATGTGACATGAGCTTGTCCATAATGCTATTTTTGGCTACATCATCGATATAAAGACCTTGACCTTCTTCCTCTCGCAGACAAGCACTAGTCCCTTCGGCTTGTTCCATTCTCGAACGGTGATCGGGACGTGGTCCCTAACAAGCACTCCGCATTGAGCTATAAATGCCTTTGCACCTTTCTCTCGGAGCAATCGGTTTACCATCCTTAGCGATGTGGGTGATGTCGTGCCTAACACCGTCGTCCAACTTTTTGGCCGGGCCTCGCTTCCTCGACTTTACGAAGAAGTGCTCGATCCGGAGGGCTAAAAAAGAAATAATTCATAGTCAGTACAATTTAATTAGTTAATGCATCTAGTCGATCAACAGCGGCTTAATTAGTTTATATACCTCGGTGATAACTACAGTTCGGGAGCCATTATGATGATCTTGTTCCTCACCGGCGCCACTAGGATCTTCTTCCTCAATATTCTCCGCTCCCTCACCGGAGTCATTCAAATAAGTTGCGGTGACATCGTCACCGCCATCATCCGGAATAACGTCGTCGTCGCGATCATCCAGAGTACCGTTTGCTATGAGGTTCTCCATGAAATTTTCTTCAAATTCATCTCTCGTCCATGCTTTCTACAACGACCTGCAAGCTATACATATATAGGAACCATCATATGATCAAATTAAGGATAATGCGTAAAACTGAAAATGGAGTTACATAGTGTAGTTCTTAACTAAGGATCGATAATATAGTGCTGAAAGCAGATAGTGCAGCTTACATGCATACATAGATCGGGTTCATGTTTATTTAACCCTAATACATATCAATCACTACTACAACCACTCAACCGCGCTGCACCGGGTCCTAGAGGGCGCCGACCGGGTCCCGAGCCGCGCCGGGTGTACCCCCAAAGCCACGGAACAACAACGGGAGCATAGCTAACATGAGATCCCCGCATAACGCTCCATCCGGTCCTATACATGTTGTCTAACGCGTACATGTAACGGCGAACGTGCTGGTCCTCCGCTGCAATGCGCCGAGCTACCTCCTCCGGCGGGGCCGGCTCCTCTCGAAACGACCGTGGCCCATAAGACCTCCACCAAAGAATATCCGGGTCGACAACGGGACCCGGATTCCGCACCAAGGTGCGCGACCCGGAAGCTAAGACCTCCCAAGGCCACCCCGGCGGAGCCCGGTCCCGGACCTCCCCCATCTCGCTCCATCTCCTCTAGAAGAGTCGGACCACGGCCCGCCGGCGGCCGCGTCGCGGCATCGTAGCTACGAAAACAAATCATATATGTATACTAATATAAATAAAAAACATGATATTGTGCTAAATAAAAAACTTCACTACTTTTGTACTAACGCCGCGTTCCACGACCCCGGATCGATCGATCCGGATCGGGGTCGGGAACGACAGCGGGAGCGGTAGAGGGAATTGAACGACCGTATTTTGGGGGCGCCGGCACTACCGGCATCGCCACGGACTCGGCGCTCCTCCTCTCGCTCTTCTCTCTATTTCTCGACCCTAACTCTATGTCACGGCGGCGCCACCACGGACTCGGCACCGCCAGGGGCGCCGGCAGGGGCACCGCCACGGACTCGGCACCGGCAGGGGCGCCGACACTACCGGCGCGCGCGGAAGAGGTTGTCCGCGCGGGGTGGCGTCGACACAAATTGTAACTTTTTTTTCTAACTATACTAATTTAAATCTAACTAAATATTTCTAACTTTTCTAACTAAACTAACTAATCTAACAATCTAACAATCTAACAATCTAACAAAACTAACAAAACTAACTAATCTAATAAATCTAACAATCTAACAAAAAATACAAAAAAAAAAGAAGAACTTGGCCGGCCGCCGGTCGGCCGGCCGGAGGAGGGAGAGGGAGAGGGGAGCACCATACCTGCGCGCGCGGTGGCGTCGACGGCGGCGGAGGTCGACGGTGAGGAGGCGGAGGCGAGCGGTGGAGGCGGCCGGCGGTCGAGGAGGCGCCGCGGCGGGACGGGCGCGCGGCAAGGTGGAGGAGCAGGCGCGGGCGCGGCAGAGGAAGGAGGCGCGCGACAAGGTGGAGGCGGAGGAGGCACGCGGCGGCGCGCGCGGGCGG
>NC_061509.1:159944416-160022179 GCF_022539505.1 Lolium rigidum | reverse complement strand
ATGTTAGGCAGCTCACATGATCCAACAATGAAGCACAATGAGGAGAAGACAACCATCTAGCTACTGCTATGGACCCATAGTCCGGGGTGAACTACTCACTCATCACTCCGGAGGCGACCATGGCGGTGAAGAGTCCTCCGGGAGATGAATCCCCTCTCCGGCAGGGGTGCCGGAGGAGATCTCCGGAATCCCCGAGATGGGATTGGCGGCGGCGGCGTCTCGGTGAGGTTTTCCGTATCGTGGTTCTTCGCATCGGGGGTTTCGCGACGGAGGCTTTAAGTAGGCGGAAGGGCAACGTGGGGGCCACACGAGGGCCCCACACCACGAGTCGGCGCGGCCAAGGGCTGGGCCGCGCCGCCCTATGGTGGCGGCCCCTCGTGGCCCCACTTCGACTCCTCTTTGGTCTTCTGGAAGCTTCGTGGCAAAATAGGACCCTGGGTTTTAATTTCGTCCAATTCCGAGAATATTTCGTTACTAGGATTTCTGAAACCAAAAACAGCAGAAAACAACAACTGGCTCTTCGGCATCTTGTTAATAGGTTAGTTTTCCAGAAAATGCACGAATATGACATAAAGTGTGCATAAAACATGTAGGTATCATCAATAATATGGCATGGAACATAAGAAATTATCGATACGTCGGAGACGTATCAGCATCCCCAAGCTTAGTTCTGCTCGTCCCGAGCAGGTAAAACGATAACAAAGATAATTTATGAAGTGACATGCCATCATAACCTTGATCATACTATTTGTAAACATATGTAATGAATGCAGCGATCAAAACAATGGTAATGACATGAGTAAACAAGTGAATCATAAAGCAAAGACTTTTCATGAATAGTACTTCAAGACAAGCATCAATAAGTCTTGCATAAGAGTTAACTCATAAAGCAATAAATCAAAGTAAAGGTATTGAAGCAACACAAAGGAAGATTAAGTTTCAGCGGTTGCTTTCAACTTGTAACATGTATATCTCATAGATAATTGTCAACATAGAGTAATATAACAAGTGCAATATGCAAGTATGTAGGAATCAATGCACAGTTCACACAAGTGTTTGCTTCACGAGGTGGAGAGAGATAGGTGAACTGACTCAACATAAAAGTAAAAAAGATTGGTCCTTCAAAGAGGAAAGCATCGATTGCTATATTTGTGCTAGAGCTTTTATTTTGAAAACATGAAACAATTTTGTCAACGGTAGTAATAAAGCATATGAGTTATGAAAATTATATCTTACAAGTTGCAAGCCTCGTGCATAGTATACTAATAGTGCCCGCACCTCTTATATTTACTAATTAGAGGCACCATTGGAGCCACCACGTTAATCCACATCATTAGAATAATTAAGACAATTAGATCTAAAATATACGACTAAGATTAGTCATGAGAGTCGTGATTTATAATGTACCATAAAAGGTTACGTTGACACGTTAAGTTTGTTTTCTATGGTTTGCACGACAGATAATGGTAGAACAATTCACCAGACCTCACGTTAGTCCGGACAAATCGCACTAGGAAAAAAACAAGTCTTCTATCCTGATTTAAACAGCTAATCACAACATTAACAGAGCCAGCATCGTGCAAAGCACGGACTCTCCTCATGTAGGACGTGACTAACACGCTAGCATTCCACATGAAAAAATAAAGTAAACAAACATACTGTTACGATCGCACATCCTAGCCCAACTCTATGTGTCCAGATTAGTTTTCTCTAGCGATACAAATAGTATCATTTACCATGTCAGATACAAATAGTATCATTTACCATGTCAGTTAACCTTTGCATATACATGCAGATTCAGGAGCGCAGTGACAGCGCAATTGGTAAGTCGGTACACGGTTCATACGGGAGGAAAGTATCTGAAGCAGAGATCAAGTGGCCAACATCATCGGCGAGGCTGCCGATTCCGAGCGGCCGTGCAGCAAACCCCGCAATGCGCAGGCAAGCATCCATCTAACATGCTAAACTTTAGTGGATCAATTGGTATGTCAGTACACAACTGCGCAGCAGAGCAGATTACATACGGGCAAGAAATCAGAAGCGGGTCGACGAGGCTGCCGAGCCCGTCACCTGAAATAACTTCACTCCATGACTAATCGCCTGAACTCGGAAGCAATGCGTGATAGATATCCAGTCATCTCTGGTAGCACGTCATCGACTAACAGATGCCGCCAGATCGTCTCAGACGGTACGTTGTCGGCAACAACTTCATTCATTGTATGACTAATCGCCTGAGCTTAGCAGCAGCGCGTGACAAACATTTGGTCATCTTAGGCAATACGTCATCAGCAACAGTGGATACCGACGGATCATCTCAGGCTGCACATCGTCGGGAACAACCGGTGCCAACGGCCGACATCCCGTCGTTTAAGGTTTTCCTTCGCGTACGAGACGGCATAATCTTCCTTCCAATATGTGACGTAACGGTATGTGAGCGTAATCAGTCACGGCCACAACGGATGGCAATCATAACAATGTAAGTTCACCAATTTTCTTTACATGCGTTTTATTCTGTAGGAAGCATATCGGGTTGCAGTAATCTGTGGCAAGGAAATTGCATGAAGAAAACCAAAATTTGAATGTGGTCGGGCCGTACATAAGAGCTAAGCTACAATATAGCACATTCAATAATAGGTATTTGGAATGTCATGTCATGTATTTTATTGGAACTTTACTCCTTTTTTTTGGAGAATCTGGACCTTACTCCTTTAGCACTTCGGTGTGCATGATAAGTTTTCCCGGAAATTCAATTCGGCTCCCGGGTGCATATGCTCCCTATACCAAAAAATTATGTTCAAACTGTCGAAAAATGTTGACCAAAAATTTTGCATGTACATCATCATAATATACGTGTGTTCATCAAGTTTCACGAGGAATCAATATTTTTTGTGGCCTATATAAAAAGAGAAATTTTGTCTTCTGAAAAGCCTTATTTTAAGCATTGAATTTTTCTTTTTTACACAAGCTGCACGACAAGTCGATTTTTCATGAAACGACTTTGTGAGCGTGTAACATGTGAAGATGTACATACCAATTTTTTGTTTCAACTTTTTTGAAATTTTAAAACATGTGTAACATACATTTCAAAATAAAGGGAGCATATGCTCCTATGTGCCAAAACACCACTCCCAAGTTTTCCTGCTTAAAAACATATACTAACGATCGGGGATAACTATATGTTGTGTGAACTAAAAGTTTAGTCAGGCTCATGCTAACTTGAGCATTGCTTTCAATGTTTATTAGGACAAGTGGCTAATAGAGTGCAAGTCGAAGTCATATGTGTAGTGTAATTTATTTTGTATTGGAAAAAATAGACGTGCACGACATTTCTTTTTGATACCTATTACTGAATGTAACTTGCTGAAATTGAGCTTTTGTACTTCAGTGACAGATACAAAGTCCAAGTATTATGTTGCTAGATGTAAGGAATAGCTATTATAAGATCTTAAAATGTATTTATCGAAAATTAGATTTGATTTTGCATCTAAAGTTTCTTCTGGTACTAATTCCTCATGCTGATTTTGTTTTTCTTTAGTACAGTGCAAACAATCTTGATTATTAAATCTTGGAGTATAGAACACCACTCTTTGCATGTTCAGAACTTATATGCAAACTCACACAAGGTGCAAGGTAAACTGATTTGATTTCACCTTTTATTTCACGCATCTGATAGCTTTGATGAACGGGTTCAGCCTTCTTAAAAATGAATGGACCATTTTTGGCAGTCCATTGCATGCACCACCACTCGACAAGCAGAAGATTAAGAGCAAGGCAGAAAAGATAAGCACAATTGTCTAATACGAAGGGCCAACGACAGAACCTTGGGACGGAGTTCTAGATGAGCTTAATTTGTGATTCATGTTGTTCGAACTATGTCTAATTTTATCAAATCCTCCAACAGATTTGATAACTTCCCTTCATTTACCACTAAGTGGTATGATTATATACACGAAATACAATGGATTTGAACTATGGCACAGATTTACTATGATGCAAGATATACCATCTCTAGCTCAGAAAATATATAGACCATCTGCGATTTGGAATACTGGTCTATGAGCCAATGCTGGGCAAGAATGCCGTCCAGAAATGCTAACTTGATAAAAGAAGCTGTAACTCCCAATGAACTAATGTCTTCATTTATAGCTTTTCTGAAAGTATAACTCAAGAAACATACACATATAGTAAGTAAGAACTTAACTGAAATATTATTTTTTGACTGTTGAGTAGAAAATTTGACACTACAAAAATTGTGAACAATGCATAGTCTACATTTGAAATTTCAAGCCCCGTGCAGCGCACGGGTTGAAGACTAGTTGTCCTAATTAGTTTGGACTACCGGATCTTTGCAATACACATGTTTTAACCAAGTGTCACAATGGGGTACCTCCATGCCGCCTGTACAAAGGTCTAAGGAGAAAGCTCGTATTTTGGATTTCTCGCTTTTGATTATTCTCAACTTAGACATCCATACCGGGACAACATGGACAACAGATAATGGACTCCTCTTTAATGCATAAGCATGTGACAACAATTATTATTCTCATATGAGATTGAGGATATATGTCCAAAACTGAAACTTCCACCATGGATCATGGCTTTAGTTAGCGGCCCAATGTTCTTCTCTAACAATATGCATGCTCCAACCATAAAGGTGGTAGATCTCTCTTACTTCAGACAAGACGGACATGCATAGCAACTCACATGATATTCAACAAAGAATAGTTGATGGCGTCCCCGAAGCATGGTTATCGCACAACAAGCAACTTAATAAGAGATAAAGTGCATAAGTACATATTCAATACCACAATAGTTTTTAAGCTATTTGTCCCATGAGCTATATATTGTAAAGGTGAATGATGGAATTTTAAAGGTAGCACTCAAGCAATTTACTTTGAAATGGCGGATAAATACCATGTAGTAGGTAGGTATGGTGGACACAAATGGCATAGTGGTTGGCTCAAGGATTTTGGATGCATGAGAAGTATTCCCTCTCGATACAAGGTTTAGGCTAGCAAGGTTATTTGAAACAAACACAAGGATGAACGGTACAGCAAAACTCACATAAAAGACATATTGTAAACATTATAAGACTCTACACCGTCTTCCTTGTTGTTCAAAACTCAATACTAGATATTATCTAGACTCTAGAGAAACCAAATATGCAAACCAAATTAGCAAGCTCTAAGTGTTTCTTCATTAATGGGTGCAAAGTATATGATGCAAGAGCTTAAACATGAGCACAACAATTTCCAAGTATCAAATTATCCAAGACATTTTAGAGTTACTACATGTAGTATTTTCCAATTCCAACCATATAACAATTTAACGAAGAAGAAACTTCGCCATGAATACTATGAGTAGAGCCTAAGGACATACTTGTCCATATGCTACAGCGGAGCGTGTCTCTCTCCCACAAATTGAATGCTAGGATCCATTTTATTCAAACAAAACAAAAACAAAAACAAACCGACGCTCCAAGCAAAGTGCATAAGATGTGACGGAATAAAAATATAGTTTCGGGGGAGGAACCTGATAATGTTGTCGATGAAGAAGGGGATGCCTTGGGCATCCCCAAGCTTAGACGCTTGAGTCTTCTTAGAATATGCAGGGGTGAACCACCGGGGCATCCCCAAGCTTAGAGCTTTCACTCTCCTTGATCATATTGTATCATACTCCTCTCTTGATCCTTGAAAACTTCCTCCACACCAAACTCGAAACAACTCATTAGAGGGTTAGTGCACAATAAAAATTAACATGTTCAGAGGTGACACAATCATTCTTCACACTTCTGGACATTGCATAAAGCTACTGGACATTAATGGATCAAATAAATTCATCCAACATAGCAAAAGAGGCAATGCAAAATAAAAGGCAGAATCTGTCAAAACAGAACAGTCCGTAAAGATGGATTTTATTAGGGCACCAGACTTGCTCAAATGAAAATGCCCAAATTGAATGAAAGTTGCGTACATATCTGAGGATCACTCACGTAAATTGGCTTAATTTTCTGAGTAACCTACAGATAATTAGACCCAGATTCGTGACAGCAAAGAAATCTGTTTCTGCGCAGTAATCCAAATCTAGTATTTACTTTACTATCAAAGACTTTACTTGGCACAACAAAACATAAAACTAAGATAAGGAGAGGTTGCTACAGTAGTAAACAACTTCCAAGACTCAAATATAAAACAAAAATACTGTAGTAAAAACATGGGTTGTCTCCCATAAGCGCTTTTCTTTAACGCCTTTCAGCTAGGCGCAGAAAGTATATATCAAGTGTTATCGCGAGATGGAGCATTGATATCATAAGCTCCCCCATCTGTAGTGGTACTAAGGGCTTTGTCAATTTTAGGCCTATAATAATATTTCTTTGGTTTAGGCACTTTAGAGACATACATAAACTTTTGCTCCTTTCCCACATAAGCTTTCTCTCTAAACTCGTAAAGATGAAAAGGTTGAACCCAAGGTTCTCATAGCTTTTTCAAGTTTGCCAATCCTATTAATTTGATTATCATGGTCAACACAAGTTCCTAGGACACTAATTCTTTCATCAATTCCTCCTAAGGATTTATCAAGTTTATCAGTTTTAACAAGTAACATCTCCAACTTAGTTTCAACACTAAATTTTTTCTCTATGGTTTCCAATTTTTTCATAACATCCTCAAGGGAGGTTTCAATTTTAGTTTCATTAACAGGTGGTGTTCCAAATAAACTCTTAATAATGCAACTAGCTTCTAAAGCGGGAGCGCCTAGGAAGTTACCTCCCGCGAGACAATCAAGAACATATCTATTCCAGCTAGAGATACCAACACAAAAATTCCTAAGTAGGATAGTGGTGGAGTGTTTCTTAGTGCACCTATTATGGGCATCACTAATTCTATACAAAGCATCTTTTAAACATTCTCCCCCTTGTTGCTTAAATGAACGAACTTCAACTTCAGGATTACTCATTTTAGCAGTAGTAAATAAAACAAACTAGATAAAATAAATGCAAGTAAACTAATTTTTTTTGTGTTTTTGATATAGCAAACAAGACAGTAAATAAAGTAAAGCTAGCAACTATTTTTTTTTGTGTTTTGATATAGTGCAGCAAACAAAGTAGTAAATAAAATAAAGCAAGACAAAAACAAAGTAAAGAGGTTGAGAAGTGGAGACTCCCCTTGCATCGTGTCTTGATCTCCCCGGCAACGGCGCCAGAAAATATGCTTGATGGCGTGTATTTCACACGTTCGTTGGGAACCCCAAAAGGAAGGTACGATGCGCACAGCAGCAAGTTTTCCCTCAGAAAGAAACCAAGGTTTATCGAACCAGGAGGAGCCAAGAAGCACGTTGAAGGTTGATGGCGGCGGGATGTAGTGCGGCGCAACACCAGGGATTCCGGCGCCAACGTGGAACCTGCACTGCACAACCAAAGTACTTTGCCCCAACGAAACAGGTGAGGTTGTCAATCTCACCGGCTTGCTGTAACAAAGGATTAACCGTATTGTGTGGAAGATGATTGTTTGCAGAGAAAACGAGTAAAACAAGTATTGCAGCAGATTTGTATTTCGAGTATAAAAAGAATGGACCGGGGTCCACGAGTTCACTAGAGGTGTCTCTCCCATAAGATAAAAGCATGTTGGGTGAACAAATTACAGTCGGGCAATTGACAAATAGAGAGGGCATAACAATGCACATACATGTCATGATAAGTATAGTGAGATTTAATTGGGCATTACGACAAAGTACATAGACCGCCATCCAATCGCATCTATGCCTAAAAAGTCCACCTTCAGAGTTATCATCCGAACCCCTTCCGAGTATTAAGTTGCAAAGCAACAGACAATTGCATTAAGTATGGTGCGTAATGTAATCAACAACTACATCCTTAGACATAGCATCAATGTTTTATCCCTAGTGGCAATAGCACAACACAACCTTAGAACTTTCCGTCACCGTCCCGGTGTCAATGCGAGGCATGAACCCACTATCGAGCATAAATACTCCCTCTTGGAGTTAAGAGCAAAAACTTGGCCGAGCCTCTACTAATAATGGAGAGCATGCAAGATCATAAACAACACATAGGTAATAACTTGATAATTAACATAACATGGTATTCTCTATCCATCGGATCCCGACAAACACAACATATAGTATTACGGATAGATGATCTTGATCATGTTAGGCAGCTCACAAGATCCAACAATGAAGCACAATGAGGAGAAGACAACCATCTAGCTACTTCTATGGACCCATAGTCCAGGGGTGAACTACTCACTCATCACTCCGGAGGCGACCATGGCGGTGAAGAGTCCTCCGGGAGATGAATCCCCTCTCCGGCAGGGTGCCGGAGGAGATCTCCAGAATCCCCCGAGATGGGATTGGCGGCGGCGGCGTCTCAGTGAGGTTTTCCGTATCGTGGTTCTTCGCATCAGGGGTTTCGCGATGGAGGCTTTAAGTAGGCGGAAAGGCAACGTGGGGGGCCACACGAGGGCCCCACACCACAGGTCGGCGCGGCCAAGGGCTGGGCCACGCCACCCTATGGTGGCGGCCCCTCGTGGCCCCACTTCGACTCCTCTTCGGTCTTCCGGAAGCTTCGTGGCAAAATAGGACCCTGAGTTTTAATTTCGTCCAATTCCGAGAATATTTCGTTACTAGGATTTCTGAAACCAAAAACAGCAGAAAACAGCAACTGGCTCTTCGGCATCTTGTTAATAGGTTAGTTTTCCAGAAAATGCACGAATATGACATAAAGTGTGCATAAAACATGTAGGTATCATCAATAATATGGCATGGAACATAAGAAATTATCGATACGTCGGAGACGTATCAGCATCCCCAAGCTTAGTTCTGCTCGTCCCAGCGAGGTAAAACGATAACAAAGATAATTTCGAAGTGACATGCCATCATAACCTTGATCATACTATTTGTAAACATATGTAATGAATGCAGCGATCAAAACAATGGTAATGACATGAGTAAACAAGTGAATCATAAAGCAAAGACTTTTCATGAATAGTACTTCAAGACAAGCATCAATAAGTCTTGCATAAGAGTTAACTCATAAAGCAATAAATCAAAGTAAAGGTATTGAAGCAACACAAAGAAAGATTAAGTTTCAGCGGTTGCTTTCAACTTGTAACATGTATATCTCATAGATAATTGTCAACATAGAGTAATATAACAAGTGCAATATGCAAGTATGTAGGAATCAATGCACAGTTCACACAAGTGTTTGCTTCCTGAGGTGGAGAGAGATAGGTGAACTGACTCAACATAAAAGTAAAAAAGAATGGTCCTTCAAAGAGGAAAGCATCGATTGCTATATTTGTGCTAGAGCTTTTATTTTGAAAACATGAAACAATTTTGTCAACGGTAGTAATAAAGCATATGAGTTATGAAAATTATATCTTACAAGTTGCAAGCCTCATGCATAGTATACTAATAGTGCCCGCACCTCTTATATTTACTAATTAGAGGCACCATTGGAGCCACCACGTTAATCCACATCATTAGAATAATTAAGACAATTAGATCTAAAATATACGACTAAGATTAGTCATGAGAGTCGTGATTTATAATGTACCATAAAAGGTTACGTTGACACGTTAAGTTTGTTTTCTATGGTTTGCACGACAGATAATGGTAGAACAATTCACCAGACCTCACGTTAGTCCGGACAAATCGCACTAGGAAAAAAACAAGTCTTCTATCCTGATTTAAACAGCTAATCACAACATTAACAGAGCCAGCATCGTGCAAAGCACGGACTCTCCTCATGTAGGACGTGACCAACACGCTAGCATTCCACATGAAAAAGCAAAATAAACAAACATACTGTTACGATCGCACATCCTAGCCCAACTCTATGTGTCCAGATTAGTTTTCTCTAGCGAGACAAATAGTATCATTTACCATGTCAGTTAACCTTTGCATATACATGCAGATTCAGGAGCGCAGTGACAGCGCAATTGGTAAGTCGGTACACGGTTCATACGGGAGGAAAGTATCTGAAGCAGAGATCAAGTGGCCAACATCATCGGCGAGGCTGCCGATTCCGAGCGGCCGTGCAGCAAACCCCGCAATGCGCAGGCAAGCATCCATCTAACATGCTAAACTTTAGTGGATCAATTGATAAGTCAGTACACAACTGTGCAGCAGAGCAGATTACATCGGGGCAAGAAATCAGAAGCGGGTCGACGAGGCTGCCGAGCCCGTCGTCTGAAATAACTTCACTCCATGACTAATCGCCTGAACTCGGAAGCAATGCGTGATAGATATCCAGTCATCTTTGGTAGCACGTCATCGACTAACAGATGCCGCCAGATCGTCTCAGACGGTACGTTGTCGGCAACAACTTCATTCATTGTATGACTAATCGCCTGAGCTTAGCAGCAGCGCGTGACAAACATTTGGTCATCTTAGGCAATACGTCATCAGCAACAGTGGATACCGACGGATCATCTCAGGCTGCACATCGTCGGGAACAACCGGTGCCAACGGCCGACATCCCGTCGTTTAAGGTTTTCCTTCGCGTACGAGACGGCATAATCTTCCTTCCAATATGTGACGTAACGGTATGTGAGCGTAATCAGTCACGGCCACAACGGATGGCAATCATAACAATGTAAGTTCACCAATTTTCTTTACATGCGTTTTATTCTGTAGGAAGCGTATCGGGTTGCAGTAATCTGTGGCAAGGAAATTGCATGAAGAAAACCAAAATTTGAATGTGGTCGGGCCGTACATAAGAGCTAAGCTACAATATAGCACATTCAATAATAGGTATTTGGAATGTCATGTCATGTATTTTATTGGAACTTTACTCCTTTTTTTTGGAGAATCTGGACCTTACTCCTTTAGCACTTCGGTGTGCATGATAAGTTTTCCCGGAAATTCAATTCGGCTCCCGGGTGCATATGCTCCCTATACCAAAAAATTATGTTCAAACTGTCGAAAAATTTTGACAAAAAATTCTACATGTACATCTTCATAATATACGTGTGTTCGTCAAGTTTCACGAGGAATCAATATTTTTTGTGGCCTATATAAAAAAGAGAAATTTTGTCTTCTGAAAAGCCTTATTTTAAGCATTGAATTTTTTCTTTTTTACACAAGCTGCACGACAAGTCGATTTTTCATGAAACGACTTTGTGAGCGTGTAACATGTGAAGATGTACATACCAATTTTTTGTTTCAACTTTTTTGAAATTTTAAAACATGTGTAACATACATTTCAAAATAAAGGGAGCATATGCTCCTATGTGCCAAAACACCACTCCCAAGTTTTCCTGCTTAAAAACATATACTAACGATCAGGGATAACTATATGTTGTGTGAACTAAAAGTTTAGTCAGGCTCATGCTAACTTGAGCATTGCTTTCAATGTTTATTAGGACAAGTGGCTAATAGAGTGCAAGTCAGAAGTCATATGTGTAGTGTAATTTATTTTGTATTGGAAAAAATAGACGTGCACGACATTTCTTTTTGATACCTATTACTGAATGTAACTTGCTGAAATTGAGCTTTTGTACTTCAGTGACAGATACAAAGTCCAAGTATTATGTTGCTAGATGTAAGGAATAGCTATTATAAGATCTTAAAATGTATTTATCGAAAATTAGATTTGATTTTGCATCTAAAGTTTCTTCTGGTACTAATTCCTCATGCTGATTTTGTTTTTCTTTAGTAGTGCAAACAATCTTGATTATTAAATCTTGGAGTATAGAACACCACTCTTTGCATGTTCAGAACTTATATGCAAACTCGCACAAGGTGCAAGGTAAACTGATTTGATTTCACCTTTTATTTCACGCATCTGATAGCTTTGATGAACGGGTTCAGCCTTCTTAAAAATGAATGGACCATTTTTGGCAGTCCATTGCATGCACCACCACTCGACAAGCAGTAAGATTAAGAGCAAGGCAGAAAAGATAAGCATAATTGTCTAATACGAAGGGCCAACGACTGAACCTTGGGACGGAGTTCTAGATGAGCTTAATTTGTGATTCATGTTGTTCGAACTATGTCTAATTTTATCAAATCCTCCAACAGATTTGATAACTTCCCTTCATTTACCACTAAGTGGTATGATTATATACACGAAATACAATGGATTTGAACTATGGCACAGATTTACTATGATGCAAGATATACCATCTCTAGCTCAGAAAATATATAGACCATCTGCGATTTGGAATACTGGTCTATGAGCCAATGCTGGGCAAGAATGCCGTCCAGAAATGCTAACTTGATAAAAGCGGCTGTAACTCCCAGTAAACTAATGTCTTCATTTATAGCTTTTCTGAAAGTAGCACTCAAGAAACATACACGTATAGTAAGTAAGAACTTAACTGAAATTTTTTTTTTTTGACTGTTGAGTAGAAAATTTGACACTACAAAAATTGTGAACAATGCATAATCTACATTTGAAATTTCAAGCCCCGTGCAGCGCACGGGTTGAAGACTAGTTGTCCTAATTAGCTTGGACTACCGGATCTTTGCAATACACATGTTTTAACCAAGTGTCACAATGGGGTACCTCCATGCCGCCTGTACAAAGGTCTAAGGAGAAAGCTCGCATTTTGGATTTCTCGCTTTTGATTATTCTCAACTTAGACATCCATACCGGGACAACATGGACAACAGATAATGGACTCCTCTTTAATGCATAAGCATGTGACAACAATTATTATTCTCATATGAGATTGAGGATATATGTCCAAAACTGAAACTTCCACCATGGATCATGGCTTTAGTTAGCGGCCCAATGTTCTTCTCTAACAATATGCATGCTCCAACCATAAAGGTGGTAGATCTCTCTTACTTCAGACAAGACGGACATGCATAGCAACTCACATGATATTCAACAAAGAATAGTTGATGGCGTCCCCAGAAGCATGGTTATCGCACAACAAGCAACTTAATAAGAGATAAAGTGCATAAGTACATATTCAATACCACAATAGTTTTTAAGCTATTTGTCCCATGAGCTATATATTGTAAAAGTGAATGATGGAATTTTAAAGGTAGCACTCAAGCAATTTACTTTGGAATGGCGGATAAATACCATGTAGTAGGTAGGTATGGTGGACACAAATGGCATAGTGGTTGGCTCAAGGATTTTGGATGCATGAGAAGTATTCCCTCTCGATACAAGGTTTAGACTAGCAAGGTTATTTGAAACAAACACAAGGATGAACGGTACAGCAAAACTCACATAAAAGACATATTGTAAACATTATAAGACTCTACACCGTCTTCCTTGTTGTTCAAAACTCAATACTAGATATTATCTAGACTCTAGAGAAACCAAATATGCAAACCAAATTAGCAAGCTCTAAGTGTTTCTTCATTAATGGGTGCAAAGTATATGATGCAAGAGCTTAAACATGAGCACAACAATTTCCAAGTATCATATTATCCAAGACATTTTAGAGTTACTACATGTAGTATTTTCCAATTCCAACCATATAACAATTTAACGAAGAAGAAACTTCGCCATGAATACTATGAGTAGAGCCTAAGGACATACTTGTCCATATGATACAGCGGAGTGTGTCTCTCTCCCACAAATTGAATGCTAGGATCCATTTTATTCAAACAAAACAAAAACAAAAACAAACCGACGCTCCAAGCAAAGTGCATAAGATGTGACGGAATAAAAATATAGTTTCAGGGGAGGAACCCGATAATGTTGTCGATGAAGAAGGGGATGCCTTGGGCATCCCCAAGCTTAGACGCTTGAGTCTTCTTAGAATATGCAGGGGTGAACCACCGGGCATCCCCAAGCTTAGAGCTTTCACTCTCCTTGATCATATTGTATCATACTCCTCTCTTGATCCTTGAAAACTTCCTCCACACCAAACTCGAAACAACTCATTAGAGGGTTAGTGCACAATAAAAATTAACATGTTCAGAGGTGACACAATCATTCTTCACACTTCTGGACATTGCATAAAGCTACTGGACATTAATGGATCAAATAAATTCATCCAACATAGCAAAAGAGGCAATGCAAAATAAAAGGCAGAATCTGTCAAAACAGAACAGTCCGTAAAGATGGATTTTATTAGGGCACCAGACTTGCTCAAATGAAAATGCCCAAATTGAATGAAAGTTGCGTACATATCTGAGGATCACTCACGTAAATTGGCTTAATTTTCTGAGTTACCTACAGATAATTAGACCCAGATTCGTGACAGCAAAGAAATCTGTTTCTGCGCAGTAATCCAAATCTAGTATTTACTTTACTATCAAAGACTTTACTTGGCACAACAAAACATAAAACTAAGATAAGGAGAGGTTGCTACAGTAGTAAACAACTTCCAAGACTCAAATATAAAACAAAAATACTGTAGTAAAAACATGGGTTGTCTCCCATAAGCGCTTTTCTTTAACGCCTTTCAGCTAGGCGCAGAAAGTATATATCAAGTGTTATCGCGAGATGGAGCATTGATATCATAAGCTCCCCCATCTGTAGTGGTACTAAGGGCTTTGTCAATTTTAGGCCTATAATAATATTTTTTTGGTTTAGGCACTTTAGAGACATACATAAACTTTTGCTCCTTTCCCACATAAGCTTTCTCTCTAAACTGGATTTCTGATTTTTCGTGGGAACATTTTGATATATTATACGTTTTTTTTCGAGTTCGTATGCAACCAGAAATCCAGTTTGATGATTTTCCCACGCAATTTCGCAAAAAAAGTCGAAATTATTGTTTGTTAATTCTCAGTGGTAAAAGATGACATAATACATAGGCATCTTGAAGGGATTAATTTTTTGAAATTTTTATCTATTTTTTTTATTTTTTACAGAGGTTAAAAAGGCGATCCACGGGGGGGGGGTGGAGTTGCATGGAACTCATGTGCGCCACGAAATAAGGCTTCGTGGCGCACCATCCCACGTGCGCCACAGAAAGTCTTAGTTCAGTGGCGCACCAAGAACAATGCGCCACAGAAAGTCTTAATTCAGTGGCGCACCAGGCCAGTGCGCCACAGAATGTCTTATTTCTGTGGCGCACGTGATCCTGTGCGCCACAGAAATAGTGAAACCAATGATTGGGGTTGGCCCCACCAAATTTCTGTGGCGCATGGATCCTCGGTGCGCCACAAAATTAAGCTATTTCTGTGGCGCACCGTGTCTGGTGCGCCACAAAATAACTTTCTGTGGCGCATTTTAAACGGTGCGCCACAGAACTAAGCATCGCCTATAAGGGTTTTCCTACTAGTGTTAACACAAATTGAGAAGCATTTTGAAGGTTTTAAAGGTAGCGCATGAGAATTTACTTGGAATGGTTTGAAATGCCTGATACGTCTCCGACGTATCGATAATTTCTTATGTTCCATGCCATATTATTGATGATACCTACATGTTTTATGCACACTTTATGTCATATTCGTGCATTTTCTGGAACTAACCTATTAACAAGATGCCAAAGAGCCAGTTGCTGTTTTCTGCTGTTTTTGGTTTCAGAAATCCTAGTAACGAAATATTCTCGGAATTGGACGAAATTAAAACCCAGGGTCCTATTTTGCCACGAAGCTTCCGGAAGACCGAAGAGGAGTCGAAGTGGGGCCACGAGGGGCCGCCACCATAGGGCGGCGTGGCCCAGCCCTTGGCCGCGCCGACCTGTGGTGTGGGGCCCTCGTGTGGCCCCCCACGTTGCCTTTCCGCCTACTTAAAGCCTCCATCGCGAAACCCCTGATGCGAAGAACCACGATACGGAAAACCTTATCGAGACGCCGCCGCCGCCAATCCCATCTCGGGGGATTCCGGAGATCTCCTCCGGCACCCTGCCGGAGAGGGGATTCATCTCCCGGAGGACTCTTCACCGCCATGGTCGCCTCCGGAGTGATGAGTGAGTAGTTCACCCCTGGACTATGGGTCCATAGAAGTAGCTAGATGGTTGTCTTCTCCTCATTGTGCTTCATTGTTGGATCTTGTGAGCTGCCTAACATGATCAAGATCATCTATCCGTAATACTATATGTTGTGTTTGTCGGGATCCGATGGATAGAGAATACCATGTTATGTTAATTATCAAGTTATTACCTATGTGTTGTTTATGATCTTGCATGCTCTCCGTTATTAGTAGAGGCTCGGCCAAGTTTTTGCTCTTAACTCCAAGAGGGAGTATTTATGCTCGATAGTGGGTTCATGCCCGCATTGACACCTGGGACGATGATGAGAAAGTTCTAAGGTTGTGTTGTGCTATTGCCACTAGGGATAAAACATTGATGCTATGTCTAAGGATGTAGTTGTTGATTACATTACGCACCATACTTAATGCAATTGTCTCGTTGCTTTGCAACTTAATACTCGGAAGGGGTTCGGATGATAACCTCGAAGGTGGACTTTTTAGGCATAGATGCAGCTTGGATGGCGGTCTATGTACTTTGTCGTAATGCCCAATTAAATCTCACTATACTTATCATGACATGTATGTGCATTGTTATGCCCTCTCTATTTGTCAATTGCCCGACCGTAATTTGTTCACCCAACATGCTTTTATCTTATGGGAGAGACACCTCTAGTGAACCGTGGACCCCGGTCCATTCTTTTTATACTCGAAATACAAATCTGTCGCAATACTTGTTTTACTCGTTTTCTCTGCAAACAATCATCTTCCACACAATACGGTTAATCCTTTGTTACAGCAAGCCGGTGAGATTGACAACCTCACTGTTTCGTTGGGGCAAAGTACTTTGGTTGTGCAGTGCAGGTTCCACGTTGGCGCCGGAATCCCTAGTGTTGCGCCGCACTACATCCCGCCGCCATCAACCTTCAACGTGCTTCTTGGCTCCTCCTGGTTCGATAAACCTTGGTTTCTTTCTGAGGGAAAACTTGCTGCTGTGCGCATCATACCTTCCTTTTGGGGTTCCCAACGAACGTGTGAAATACACGCCATCAAGCATATTTTCTGGCGCCGTTGCCGGGGAGATCAAGACACGCTGCAAGAGGAGTCTCCACTTCTCAACCTCTTTACTTTGTTTTTGTCTTGCTTTATTTTATTTACTACTTTGTTTGCTGCACTATATCAAAACACAAAAAAAAAATAGTTGCTAGCTTTACTTTATTTACTGTCTTGTTTGCTATATCAAAAACACAAAAAAATTTAGTTTACTTGCATTTATTTTATCTAGTTTGTTTTATTTACTACTGCTAAAATGAGTAATCCTGAAGTTGAAGTTCGTTCATTTAAGCAACAAGGGGGAGAATGTTTAAAAGATGCTTTGTATAGAATTAGTGATGCCCATAATAGGTGCACTAAGAAACACTCCACCACTATCCTACTTAGGAATTTTTGTGTTGGTATCTCTAGCTGGAATAGATATGTTCTTGATTGTCTCGCGGGAGGTAACTTCCTAGGCGCTCCCGCTTTAGAAGCTAGTTGCATTATTGAAAGTTACGGCCAGTTAAAGATTTTTTGCTGCAAAATACAAAAAAAAAGAAAAAAAAATTCTGTGGCGCACCAAGTGCCCATGCGCCACAGAAATAACGTTCAAAATTTGAAATTTCTGGCGCCCACTTCTCCTTCTCTCCTCCATTTCTCCACTTCTCCCCTTCTCCCATTCTCCACTTCTCCCCTTCTCCTCCTCTCCTCCTCTCCTCTTCTCTTCCTCTCCTCCACTTCTCCACTTCTCCCCTTCTCCTCCTCTCCTCTTCTCTTCCTCTCCTCCACTTCTCCACTTCTCCTCTCTCCTCTCCTACTCCGGCAACCAACTTCGGCGACCAACAACTCCGGCGAACTACTCCGGCGAACTACTCCGGCGAACTACTCCGGCGACCTACTACGGCGACCACGACCAACACCTCCTCCGGCGACCACCTCCTCCTCTACCACCACCTCCTCCTCCTCCTCCTCCTCCGGCGACCACCTCCTCCTCTACCACCACCACCACCACCACCACCACCACCACCACCACCACCTCCTCCTCCTCCTCCTCCTCCTCCTCCTCTACCACCACCACCACCACCACCACCTCCACCTCCACCTCCTCCTATTCCACCACCACCACCTCCTCCGGCCGGCCTCATCCTCCACCCACCCACCCACCCCACCCACCTCCGGCGACCTTCCAGAAAAATTTAAAAAAAATTCGGCGGCCCCGCATCTAGATCTAGATCTAGATCCGGCCGCCACTTTTTTTGAAATTTTAAAAAAATTCTGTGGCGCACCGGCGGTGGTGCGCCACGAAATAAGACTTCCTGTTTCGTGGCGCACCACCGTCCGGTGCGCCACGTAAATAAGCTTTCGTGGCGCATTGGCTGGTGCGCCACAGAATCCTTATTTTTGTGGCGAGAATTCTGTGGCGCACCACCCATGCGCCACAGAATGTGTTTTTGGTGCGCCACTGATGAGGCTTTTCCTACTAGTGTAATGTTTCATAGCTCATGAGGAAGTATGTGGTGTTTAGCTTTCAACCTTGTCATTTACTTTTGACGGACTCTCATATGGACTAGTGGCACATCCGCTTATCCAATAATTTTGCAAAAAGAGCTGGCAATGGGATTTCCCAGTCCCGAATTAATTAACTTAAATAGACACTCCTCCATGGTTTGTGATTGTTGGACGACACCCGAAGGATTCGGTTAGCCATGGCTTGTGTAAGCAAAGGTTGGGGGGAGTGTCATCATCATAATAAAACTAAACTAAAAAGGCACTCCTTCATGGTATGTGATTGTCGGCAGGCACCCGAGGATTCGGTTAGCCATGGTTTGTGTAAGAAAGGTTGGAAGGAGTGCCACATAAACATGCAAATAATTCATGGGAGCCGCTCTTGAAAGTCCGGTTGGCGAGGTAGTTGGTGTACCCATTACCATTCGTTGACAACAACAAACACCTCTCAAAATAATTTTACTCCCGCTTTACAAATGAAAAGCTCTAGCGCATGTTAATCCCTGCTTCCCTCTGCGAAGGGTCAATCTCTTACTTTTATGTTGAATCTCCATCCTTTCTTTGAGCACTTTCTTGAGAGCACAACTGTCATTCTTAGTATAATATGCTTGTCTCAAAATAAGATTGATTGTGGTATAACTTTGATGCTTTTATCTTTGACAATCACTACTTCTAGTCTTTCTATGAACTCCAGAGGTGCCCGGGCATTTATGTTTTGCCGATCAAATACAGGCAAGCGAGATACCACTCTATCATACTCATTTATGAACATTGCAATCCTGCTTATATACATGATTCATGATGCTTATTATTAATTGTTGGTACCTCTTCATGATTGACATAGCTGTTAGATGATCTTATTTGCATATATCTTATTATGAACTGCTTAAGTATTAGCCATATCATGAGAATATATACATTATATGAACAAATGTGTTCGTGAAAGTTCTTTTATCGCTCGGTTGTTAACCGAATTGCTTGAGGACAAGCAATAAGCTAAGCTTGGGGGAGTTGATACGTCCAAAACGTATCTACTTTCCCGAACACTTTTGCTATTGTTTTGCCTCTAATTTGTGTATTTTGGATGCAACTAACACGGACTAACGCTGTTTTTAGCAGAACTGTTCTGGTGTCTCGTTTTTGTGCAGTAAATCCAACTTTCAGGAAAAACCTCGGGATTTTGACAGAAGGCCCTATTTTCCCGAATACCGACGGAGCCGAAGGACAAATCAAGTGGAGGCCCGAGGGCCCCACACCATAAGGCGGCGCGGCCTAGGGGGGCCCGCGCGGCCCTATGGTGTGGCCCCCTCGGCCGGCCTCCGACGCTCTCCATCGGACTACTTATTGGCCTCGACCTAAAAACGCACGGGGAGAAGTCGAAGTCGCCAGAAACCCTCCAGAACGCCGCCACATCGCGAAACTCCATCTCGGGAGCCAGAAGTCTCCGTTCTGGCACTCCGCCGCGACGGGGAATTGGAGGAGATCATCGCCATCATCACCGCCAACGCCTCTCCATCGACCAGCCATGTTTCCCCCATCCATGTGTGAGTAATTCCCCCGCTGTAGGCCGAAGGGGATGGTAGTGATTGGATGAGATTGGTCATGTAATAGCATAAGATTGTTAGGGCATAGTGCCTAGTGTCCGTAATTGGTACTTTGATGATATTGTTGCAACTTGTTATGCTTAATGCTTGTCACTAGGGCCTGAGTGCCATGATCTCAGATCTGAACATGTTATTATTTCATCATGATATTCATTGTTTATGGTCTTACCTGCAAGTTGTATACACATGTCGCTGTCCGGAACCAATGGCCCCGAAGTGACATAAATCGGGACAACCGGAGGGGATGGTAGTGACGTGAGGATCACATGTGTTCACGGAGTGTTAATGCTTTGCTCCGGTACTCTATTAAAAGGAGTACCTTAATATCCAGATAGTTTCCCTAGAGGCCCGGCTGCCACCGGCCGGTAGGACAAAAGATGTTGTGCAAGTTTCTCATTGCGAGCACGTACGACTATAATTGGAACACATGCCTATTGATTGCTTTGTACTTGGACACCGTTTTATTAATATCCGCAAATGCCCCGCTATGATTGTTACATGAGTTTCTCTCATCCATGCAACGCCCGTTATCCGTCCCCGTGCCTACGTATTTTAATCCTGCTGTTTACTATAATCACTACTGCTGTTTCCGTTACTCCGTCGCTGTTATTTCACTATCGCTACTCGCTATAAAACTGTTACTATCGATAAACTCTTGCGAGCAAGTCTGTTTCCAGGTGCAGACTGAATTGACAACTCCGCTGTTAAGGCTTTCAAGTATTCTTTGTCTCCCCTTGTGTCGAATCAATAAATTGGGTTTTACTTCCCTCGAAGACTGTTGCGATCCCCTATACTTGTGGGTCATCAACCGCCTCTTCGGGGCGGAGAACACCAGAGAGAAAAGAGCTCTCCGGCAGGCTGAGATCTGCCGGGGAAATTCCCTCCCGGAGGGGGAAATCGACGCCATCGTCACCGCCATCGAGCTGGACATCATCTCCATCACCATCACCATCATCTTCATCATCATCACCGCCGTCTCCACCGCTGCAACTCGTCACCGCTGTAGCAATTTGGGTTTGATCTTGATTGTTTGATAGGGGAAACTCTCCCGGTGTTGATTTCTACTTGTTATTGATGCTATTGAGTGAAACCGTTGAACCAAGGTTTATGTTCAGATTGTTATTCATTATCATATCACCTCTGATAATGTTCCATATGATGTCTCGTGAGTAGTTCGTTTAGTTCTTGAGGACATGGGTGAAGTCTAAATGTTAGTAGTGAAGTATGGTTGAGTAATATTCAATGTTATGATATTTAAGTTGTGGTGTTATTCTTCTAGTGGTATCGTGTGAACGTCGACTACACGACACTTCACCTTTATGGGCCTAGGGGAATGCATCTTGTACTCGTTTGCCAATTGCGGGGTTGCCGGAGTGACAGAAACCTGAGCCCCCGTTGGTATATCGATGCAGGAGGGATCGCTAGATCTCGCAGTTTAAAGTTGTGGTTAGATTTATCTTAATTACTTTCTTGTAGTTGCGGATGCTTGCAAGGGGTATAATCACAAGTATGTATTAGTCCTAGGAAGGGCGGTACATTAGCATAGGTTCACCCACACAACACTTATCAAAACAATGAAGATTAATTAGCCGTATGTAGCGAAAGCACTAGACTAAAATCCCGTGTGTCCTCGAGAATGTTTGGTCATTATAAGTAAACAAACCGGCTTGTCCTTTGTGCTAAAAAGGATTGGGCCACTCGCTGCAATTGTTACTCTCGCACTTTACTTACTCGTACTTTATTCATCCGTTACATCAAAACCCCCTGAATACTTGTCTGTGAGCATTTACAGTGAATCCTTCATCGAAACTGCTTGTCAACACCTTCTGCTCCCCGTTGGGATCGACATTCTTACTTATCGAAGATACTACGATACACCCCCTATACTTGTGGGTCATCAAGACTATTTTCTGGCGCCGTTGCCGGGGAGTGAAGCGCTATTGGTAAGTGGAATTGGTAAGGGAAATTTCTACTTTTTGTGCTGATTTTATTTCTGCCTGCTGCTATAACTCATTATGGAGAGATCTTCTCTTGAGTGTTTATTTGGGAAATCTACTACTACTGCAAAGGTAGTGGATGAGGCGCCATGTAAGGAAGAATTACCATACAAAATACCTATGAAAATTATTGAACGTGTAGTGGGTAACCGTTATACAGGGGATGGAACTGTCCACCCCGGAGATCATTTACTCGTTCTTACATGAATTATGCGGTTTATTCAAGTGTGCAGGTATTGCTATGGATGAAGTGATGAAGAAACTATTCTCTGTATCGCTGTCTGGTAAAGCGGCGCATTGGTATAAATTACTGGATAATGGGGATTCTCTTGAGTGGAATGATATTGTGCCCCGGTTTTATTCTAAGTTCTTGTTGCGGTCAGAAACCCACCGGCGAGCAGCGACGGGCAACACAGTAGAGCCGGGAGGCTCCCAGGACTGCGGCTGGCCCTGGTCCCTCGAACGACGGCCCGCAAAGACTCGGCACGCACGTCCGATGCTGGTGCAAGGGCGTGCCACCTGACCTATACCTGGTCAGGAAGGTGATGGATTTGCTTCACTTAGTTTCCTGCATGGCATACACATAAACATTAAATACGAGCCTCGATCGGCTCTCAGGTTGTCCTGTGAATCGGCTCAAGGAGCCGATCCACCCATGATTCGTACGAGGTGTACGATCACATGGTGTTCCTGCTTGATCAATATGAAGCTAAAACGACCTACTACGATTTAGGGTTCTCACCACATAATCGGAACATCCTACGCGTGATTGAGCCTGGCGGCCACGCACGGTGATCATAAACCGACCCTAGACAAGGCCTAAAAACCAACATGAAGTTGATCCCCGTAACATCCTGTCTAGGGCTAGTAAACTACACCCTACGCGCCACTGGATCCTTCAACCCGTTTGTAAGGCCGAACTATGCAGATATTAAACTAATCCTTGAAGAACAAGGAGCAATCATAACGGATCGGATCTACTAAATAATGATCAAGCGAGGTGCCGCCCTTACACCTAAGATAGGTGTAAGGGCGACTAGACGTCTAAGGGTTGCACAGATGAAAGCATATGATACGATGAAACAATGCTAACCCTAACACATCTACGATAACTACGTTGCTCGCCATCAACAAGGCTTCAGCACAAGCAACGCATGAACAGCGAATAAACGTGTACTGCCTAGATCGCAAGATGCGATCTAGGCAGCATGATGCTTACCCGGAAGAAACCCTCGAAACAAGGGAGTTGGCGATGCGCCTAGATTGGTTTGTGATGAACGTGATTGTTGTTTATTTCAGAAACCCTAGATACATATTTATAGTACGTAGAATTTCTAACGTGGGAGTAATCCCAACCGTGCACGAGCCAAATTCTATCTAACCGACACGTATCCTACTATATTTACAGATACACGGGCAAACTAGCCCAAACTTTGTATACAAGGCCGATTCATGTATTTCTTCCATGTATATTCTTCAAGCCCATCTTTAATCGCGGCCCACCTCTGATCCTGTCAAATTCTGGTGATAACACATGCCCCCCTGGTTTTGGAAATGACAATTCCAAAATCACTCTGCTTTTTCTTCGTCGGGTCATGTCGTGGCAGAGTAGAACCGTCGCAGTATCCTTCATCATGATGCCTTGCCTCCTCAACTTCTCCACGTGACCTGGCCAATTTTTTTTTCTTTGGGCACCACTTCCTCGGAAACTGCTGTGGCATTGAATCTCCACCATATCCCTTTTATTTAACCGCATCGAGCAATTCGCTTCTCCATCCCCTCCTCATCCTCTGTTCCTCTGTAGTACTCAAAAACCCTTCTTCCACCATGGACTCTTCCTCCTCTTCCTCCTCCGGTCTTTCCTACCGGTCTTCCTCCTCCCGCGAGCCGACGCCGGAGGACATACGCGCCCCGGAGGAGTGGGACCAGGAGGACCACGCCTCCTCCGTCTGGTCCGAGGATGACAAGTCCTTGACCAGCGGAGATGAAGACCTCCAGTTCCTCGCTGATGGGGAACTGGAATCGGAGAGCGAGGACGACTCGTTCTCCTGGGACGGTTACACCCCCTCCGAGGAAGAGGAGGAGGAAGACGACGACGACGACTCCCTCGAGGGTTACCCGCCGGCGAAACGCCTCCGCACCTGGTGGGATGACGACGACAGCGACGATGACGAGGAGGATGAAGCTCCCGTAGAGGGCTATGGGAGCAGTGACGAGGAGCCCGCCGGCAGCAGCGCCGACGAGAGCTCCGAGGACGACGACGAGGGCAGCGACGGCCCGTAGACTAGGATCTACTAGTATAGGCCTAGTAGTAGTAGCAGATTGGTCAATAGACCTTTCTTTTGTTCTTCCTCCCTTGAGAAATCGGCTCTTTCTTTGTAAGCAATCCCATTATTAATGAAGAAAATATTCCCCTATTAATTTTTCTTTCTTGTCAACTTTGCCGATCGTCGAACGAAGTCGCTGCCCAGAGAGCCGATGGCAGGGCATCGGCTTGCACTATAAACGCGATTTGAGGCCAAGCAGTCGCCTATTCACACGGTCAAACAGGTCCAGCCCATGTCCAAACCATCCTCCAACCTTAAACGCGCAGATTCAACTCCTCAGCAAATCCACTAGGGGATTCATCTCAAATATCATGATCTCTGGTCTGAAACCGATCTGTTAACCTGCTCAATTGAGCTTGTTCCTCTAGAGTCGATAGCAATGCATCGGCTTTTATTATTCTGAAGTCGATGTCCATGCATCGGCTGTACTAACATACTGTTGTCTTCGCATATTTTCTCAAGTCGATGTCTGTGCATCGGCTGTGATTTGTATGTACACACTTTTTTTTACTGGCCGATTTAAAATCGGCCCCCATATCTCACTGCCCATCATCCCACATGCTTGGGAAATACTTCTTGAGATGTTGGCCATTGACGGCCACTGGGAACTTCACACCATCCAATTGTTCAAGCATGTAGGCATTGCCCTTCAGAACCTGGATGACTTTGTAAGGACCGTGCCAATTAGGAGACCATTTGCCATATGCTTTATCCTTGGTTCCTAGTGGCAACACGGCTTCCCATACTAAATCACCAACTTGAAACTCCTTTGGTCTCACCTTCTTATTGTATGCACGAGCTACCCCGGCTTTGTTCTCTTTAATCTTCTCCAACGACCAAAGTCTAAGTTCCGTTGCATCCTCAATAGTGTCACTCATCGTGGCTGCATATTCTTTCGGCGTCAGTCATTCTCGAAACGTGACACGTCTCGATCCAGCCGTAATTTCCCAAGGTAATACGGCTTCCTGCCCATAGACAAGCTGGTACGGCGAAGTCTTTATAGCTCCATGGCATGACATGCGATAGGCCCACAAAGCTTCGACAATGTCTCATGCCACACCCTAGGGTTCTCGTCAATCTTCCTCTTAATCAGCTTGATCCGGCTTTGATTGGATGCTTCGGCTTGCCCGTTGGCTTGAGCATAGTATGGAGATGATCGGATCAGCTTAATCCCCATGTCATCGCAGAACTTTCTGAATTCTTTAGAGACAAAAACCGAACCTCCATCGGTCGTGATGGTTTGGGGAATCCCGAACCTATGAATGACATGTTCTTTGACAAATTGGATAACATCTTCCGATTTTACCTTCTTCATAGGAACGGCCTCCACCCATTTGGTGAAATAATCTGTAATGGCCAGAATCCACTCGTGGCTTTTGCTCGACGGAGGATGGATTTTGCCGATCATATCCATGCCCCAACCTCGAAATGGCCAAGGCTTGATGATGGGGTTCATCGCTGATGCGGGTACCATCTGAATTTTTCCGAACATCTGACACGCTTGGCATCCCTTGTAGTACTTGAAGCAGTCCTCCAGCATGGTGGGCCAATAAAACCCTGATCGCCTAATTAACCACTTCATCTTATGAGCCGATTGGTGAGTTCCACAGGCGCCTTCATGCACCTCATGTAAGAGCCGATTAGACTCAGTTGGTCCCAGGCATTTGAGTAGTAACCCTTCCAACGTCCTATAGAACATGTCATCTCCTATAAGGACATATTTCATAGCCTTGTATCTTATCCGTTTAGGTGCCCCCCAAGCCGAATCCTTCAAATAATTGAAGATATCGGCTCTCCAATCATCCTGTTCCAGGAACTGCACCTGAACTTCTGACCCGTCTGGTATGTCCTTGTATCCTGACGCCATCTGTGCGAGATCATTGGCGTCGGTATTATGAGACCTTGGGACCCAATTGAAATTGATGTACCGAAAATGTGTCATCAGCTCACGACATTCCATCCAATATGGAAAAAGTGACTCACTCTCGCACTTGTATTCGTCCGTGAGTTGGGAGATCACCAACTTCGAGTCTCCAAAAGCTCCACCGCCTCTGCCCCGGCTTCCAAAAGCAACTCCATTCCCTTGCACACCGCCTCATACTCAGCAACATTGTTGGTGCAAGGGGTAGATAGCCTGATGGCGAAAGAATATGTTGCCCCCGAGGCGACACGAGCAGAATGCCGATGCCACAACCATCATCACAAGCCGATCCATAGAAGAACATAGCCCATGCACGTACAGATAGTGCTGCTATATTAGTATTAATCCGTTCAGCTATAAGATCGGCCAACGCTTGTCCCTTGACTGCTTTCGCAGGCTGATACCGAAGATCGAACTCCGAAAACGCAAACATCCACTTACCAAGTCGGCCTTTCAAAACAGGGGCCGACAACATGTGCCTGACAACGTCTGACTTGCATACGACGATGATCTCTGCCGTCAAAAGGATATGATGAAGCTTGGTGCAGGTGAAGAACAGGCAGAGGCATAGCTTCTCGACCTCAGGATACCGTGTCTCTGCGTCCAACATCCTTCTGCTGAGGTAGAAAACGACCTTTTCAACACCCTCATAGAGTTGCACCACCACTGAGGCGATGGACGTGTCAGCTACTGATAAGTACATATAGAACGGCCTGTCTTATTGGGGTGGAACTAGCACAGGCGGCGTTGTCAGATACCGCTTAATCTCGTCAAACGCCTCGTCGCCGTTCGCCCCCAGTGAAACTCGTCATCAGATTTAATTTTCACCAACGCCATGAACGGCTCGATTCGTCCTGACAGGTTAGAGATGAATCGTCGGACGAAGTTGATCTTGCCGATAAGACGTTGGAGCTCTTTCTTCGTGGTAGGCGGTCTGTTATCACCAGGATTTGACCGCGATCAGGAGGTGGGCCGCGATCAAGATGGGCTTGGAAGATTACATATGAAAGATCTATGAAGCGGCCTCGCACGGAGAATTTGGGCTAGTTAGCCCGTGTATCTTAGTATAATAGATTGTGTATCGATTTAGAAGTTAGAGTTTATCTCGTGCACGGTTTAGTGCACGTCCACATTAGAAAGTCCCCTGGACTATAAATATGTACCTAGGGTTTATGGAATAAACAACAACTCACGTTCAACCCCAAAACAAACCAATCTCGGCGCATCGCCAACTCCTTCGTCTCGAGGGTTTCTATCAGGTAAGCGACATGCTGCCTAGATCGCATCTTGCGATCTAGGCAGCACAAGCCCCACGTTGTTCCATGCGTTGCTCGTATTGAAGCGTTTTTGATGGCGAGCAACGTAGTTATCATTAGATGTGTTAGGGTTAGCATTGTTCTTCGTTTAAGCATGCTTATGTAGTGCAACCCTTGCATATCTAGCCGCCCTCACGCCTATCTCAGGTGTGGGGGCGGCACCCGCTTGATCATTATTTAGTAGATCTGATCCGTTACGATTGCTCCTTGTTCTACAAGGATTAGTTTAATATCCGCAATAGTTAGGCCTTACAAAGGGGGGGAGGATCCAGTGGCACGTAGGGTGGCGTTCGCAAGTCCTAAACGGGATGTTCCTAGGATCAACTTCACGTTGGTTTTTTGGCCTTGTTTAGGATCGGCTTACGAGCACCGTGCGTGGCCGCAAGGCCCAACCTGGAGTAGGATGATCCGATTATGCGGTGAAAACCCTAAATCGTCGTAGATCTCATTAGCTTCATCTTGATCAAGCAGGACCACCAAGTATTCGTGCACCCCGTACGGATCATGGGTGGATCGGCTCTTTGAGCCGATTCACAGGATAACCCGAGAGCCGATCGAGGCTCGTATTTAACGTTTACATGTATGCCCTGCAGGAAACTAAGCGAGGCATCCTCATCACCTTCCCGACCGGGTATAGGTCAGGTGGCACGCCCTTGCACTTCGCAACGCCGCGTGTGACCGGAAGAGCATTGCGGGCCGTCGCTCGGAGGGGTCTCAGCCAGCCGCAGCTCTAGGCTCTTCCCGGCTCTACGGTGTTGACAAGGCCGCTGCCCGCCGGTGGGTTTTGGCAGTCAACACATTCTGGCACGCCCGGTGGGACTATCGTCTACATCAACCACATCGCCATCTACATCCGAGATGGCGGACGGCACGCCAGTCACCTACGGGGATCTGCCTGACGACCTTAAGAAGCAATACGACGAGATCAAGGCTACCCTCGAAGCCGACCTCATCGGCTCTTTTCAGAGAACCCGTTCCGGTGGCATCAGATGGAAGGGGTTCTCACCGCAAGGTGCGCTTGATGGGATAGACCTCTCTACCCCGTCGGAGGAACGCACCAGGGGTCTGCGGCAGGAGATCAACTACCGGTGGCTCACTCACTACATCGCCACTCCGAGAACTTGGTCAACGTGTTGGAGCGTGTCGCTCCGCGCGTGATCCAAGAGATCATGAGCCACCGGTACTCGCCGTCGGGACCAGCTCTCGGGACTCATCAAGGAGAGTTGCCATTCCGGTCCCGTCCACCGCTGCCATATGCGTTGGCAGCACTCGCTGAAGTGCCGACTACACCGGCATTCCTCGTCTACAGGATTGGTGGCGACCCTAGTGACTACCGAGTTCTTAATGGAGGCGCCTAAGGAGATCCCTCATGGATACGCGTGCATGTACGTGCCGGATTGTGGTGACTCGGGCACTCACAAACCAGGCCACAACATCGGGGACTCCGGCGAAGACAAGAGGAACGTCGGCGACGGAGCGTGACGTGGCTAACTAAATACGCCACGCCGACGAAACTCCCGAGCCCAGCTCCTGCAGAGGGCTCAGAGCTGGAAAAGCAAACATGGCAGGCCAAGTACGCCACCCCGGCGAATCTTCAGAGTGCAACTCCTACGGCCAGCACAGCGGATCAGATCGGTACCATACCGAGAGACCGGTTCGGCATGATGCCGAAAAGAAGGGCGATCGGCTATTCCAAGCCGTACCCCGACGATTACGAGATGATCCCGCTGCCACCTAAATATCGGCTCCCTGACTTCTCCAAATTCAGTGGATCGGATGGCTCCAGCTCCATCGAGCACATCAGCCGATATTTGGCTCAACTAGGACCGGCTTCAGTGTCGGATCAGCTACGCGTGAGGCTCTTTTCACAGTCCCTCACGGGATCGGCTTTTGGATGGTACACCTCTTTGCCAGCAAACTCCATCCAGGCTTGGAAGCAATTGGAAGAACAGTTCCATATGCAATACCATTCAGAAGCTTCCGAGTCTGGCATTGCCGATCTAGCACAACTACGTCAGAAGCGCGGGGAAACGGTGACGAGTACATCCAGCGCTTCAGGAATCTTAGGAACCGATGTTATTCGGTTCGTATAACCGAAAAGGAAGCGATCGAGTTGGCGTAGCAGGCCTTGCAACACAGCTCAAGGACATGGCCTCCCAAGCAGATTATCCCTCGCCGGCGCACATGGTTCGGAAACTATCGGCATATGAACGAGCGCCACCCCGACCTGTACCAAGACAAGTTCAAGCGTGCAGTAGTTATGGTCGATACGAGAGGAAGATGAAGTGCCCGCGGGAGGCCAAGAGATAGCGATGGCTGAGTGGACTCGGGGGGAACCCCGTGGCCTCGCAAATGGGTAAAGCCACCGGGGCCGCCCGGGGATTTGATTTTGACATAACCAAGACGGAACAAATCTTCGACCTCCTGCTCAAGGAGAAACAGTTGACGATTCCTGAAGGCCTCAAGTTCCCCACGGCGAAGGAGCTAAACGGAAAGCCGTACTGCAAGTTCCACAACTCGCTTTCCCATGCCACCAACGACTGCCGGGTGTGGCGTCAGCACATCCAAGCGGCAATAGAGAAGGGGCGGCTAATTTTCAACCAGTACGCCATGAAGGTCGACACCCAACCCTTCCCCGCCGTTAATATGGTGGAAATCACCTACCCTGAAGGTTGCCAGCTAGGTCCCTCGTTCAGCATCAACATGGTAGGACCCGGAAACCACTCTGGCAAAGATGGAGATGAGGGCAGCTGCTCTCATAGCAAGGATACAGAGGAGGCCGCTCTCGGCTCCGTCATGATGGCAAGCGCTATGTCACAGAAGGAGAGGTGAAGAATATAAGATATCAGCGACCCCTCTCTGATCACCTCCTCAACAAATATGTGAGTCAGTATGACCAACGCCGACGGTCCAATTACGATGATAGAGGAGATCGTCCGGCTAGAGAAGCCGGAAGATATCGTCGGCAGGATCGCGATGAGGAGGAGCACGAGCGCCGTGCCACGGAAGCATCAAGGGAGCAAGATGACAACGCCGAGGCATTGGGACTGCCCCTTCTTCGGACACTCGCTGGGATTCGGGAATGAGCCGATTGCCCACAATCGGCAATTGCCCGAATGCAATCAGAAAAAGAAGGAGGCAGCCAACGTGTCCGTGTTCGAGCGCCTAGGGCCTCTCCCGCCACAAAGCAAACGCGGCTGAGTCACCTCGTTGGGCAGATCTTGAGGATTCAGAAGACGAGGGAGAAGTGGAAGAAGATAGGTACCACCGGCCAAGGTGGTGCCCCGACGGACTCAGCCGTTCCCAAAAGCGCAGGGTTCAGCGATTGCGCGGCCCGGAGGAAGCCGAAAGGTTATACCCGCATACGCTAAGGAAGGCACGACCTGATCGGCTGCAAAGGTTCAGCGAACCCTGGATGAAGAGGGTCGTCCACGGAAAATGGAGTGGCGCCCTAAACGGAGGAAAGCCGATGATGAGACATCGGCCGGCACAAACATGGTACTCGTCTTGCCGACGGAGCGTAGCGCTCCACGACTCTACGGAGCACTCAAGGTGGACGACAGCAAGCGCATCAAGTCAGAGGTTGGGTTGGTTTTATCCAGCCTGACCAAGTAGCAAGATCAAACCAATGAGCAAACCAGGAGAGGCTGATCCTTGTGATCGGCCCCAAAAAACTTATGAAGGGAACTTACAAAACCTTCAACGAGCAAGCGGCGTGGAGGCCGATTCCAGCAATCGGCCAAAATTATCCTCACCCACCATTCTGCCTGGGTTCAACATGTTATCCGACACGAGCCGATACCATCAATTCTCTTGACAGAATCGGCTCGGGGGGGCACCCAGGTAGATAAAATACGAGGATATACAACGGAAGCATCTCATCTTCTGTTGATAGGTATTGGAATATGGGGGCCGATGCACAGGTCGGCCGTAAAACAACAAAAATAGATAAAAAGTGAAAATTCGAAAATTTTCAAGCACAGCCGATGCAGCAGACATCGACTTCAGAATCAAGAAACAGCCGATGCGTAGCCATCGACTCTAGTTGTGCGATGATTATCAAGCCTTCACCAAATCCAGGATTTCCAATCTGTGGGGCTAGTGCAGCTGAAACGGAAGATTATCGGCTGTCGGAGGAAGAAAGAGGATCGGCTGTGGCACATTCTCTCCGACATTCTCGCCTCGAGTAAGAGCTCGGGGGCAGCTCACCTTGAAGGCTTTCCGCTCAGAGAAGCCGATTTGTGTTCAAATCGGCTGACGCTGCATAAGGAACTTCCCCACACACGATCAAGCCCAGGTCTATGCAGTTCATTCGCGTATCCTCGTCTCTGTTTTGCCTTGGCTGAGACTCGGGGGGCAACAGGCCTGGTAGATTGCTCTATTGAAGGACCGATGCGTTGTTATCGGCTCATTACACATTGGCAAAGGGGACGGATCGGCAAGGTCAGTAGGAGAGGTAAATCGGCTCAATCAAACTCAGAGGAAATCGGCAAAATCAAATTGGGGAACAATTCTTCATTGATAGGCGAGATTTCTTACATAAAAGAGCTAATTGCTCTCAAAAGGAAACACTAGGGGATACATTGCCCCATCTGCTACTACTGACCCTATGCTAGGGGTCCTATCTACGGGCCGTCACTGCCCTCGCCGTCATCAGAGCTCTCATCGGCACTGCTGCCGATGGGCTCCTCGTCGCTACTCCCGTAGCCCTCCACGGGGGCTTCGTCCCCGTCTTCGTCGTCGCTGCTGTCATCGTCCCACCACATGCGAAGGCGCTTCGCTGGTGGGTAGCCCTCGAGGGAGTCGTCGTCGTCGTCGTCCTCCTCCTCCTCTTCTTCCTCCACCACCCCCTCGGAGGAGGTGAAGTCGTCCCAAGAGAAGCGATCGTCATCGCTCTCCTCCTCCGGTTCCCCGTCGGCGAGGAAACGGAGGTCGCTCTCCCCGTCCGTCGAGGACTGGTCGTCCTCGGACCGGATGGAGAAGTCATGGTCTGACTCCTCCCCGGCCGCAATGGCGCGGCGGGTGTTGGCCGCATGGGCCGCCGCCGGGTTGTGCTCCGGCGTCGGCTCGCGGGACATGGAGGACCGGGCCGGAGGGGTCCGATAGGGCGGAGGAGGAAGAAGACATGATGGTGCGAGGAGGATTTTTGGACTGCTAATGCGAGGATGCGAGCGGAACTGTTCATAGCGGTTAAATAAAAGGGGATATGGTGAAAATTCAATGCCACAGTAGTTTCCGAGGAAGTGGTGTTTGAAAGAAAGAGAAAAGACTGCCAAATCACGCGGAGAAGTTGAGAAGGCAAGTCATCATGGTGACGGATACTGCGACGGTTCTGCCACGACATGACCCGACGGAAGCGTAATGATTTTGGAAATACCATTTCCAAAACCAGGGGGGCATGTGTTATCACCGAGGATTTGACCGCGATCAGGAGGTGGGCCGCGATCAAGATGGGCTTGGAAGATTACATATGAAAGATCTATGAAGCGGCCTCGCACGGAGAATTTGGGCTAGTTAGCCCGTGTATCTTAGTATAATAGATTGTGTATCGATTTAGAAGTTAGAGTTTATCTCGTGCACGGTTTAGTGCACGTCCACATTAGAAAGTCCCCTGGACTATAAATATGTACCTAGGGTTTATGGAATAAACAACAACTCACGTTCAACCCCAAAACAAACCAATCTCGGCGCATCGCCAACTCCTTCATCTCGAGGGTTTCTATCAGGTAGCGACATGCTGCCTAGATCGCATCTTGCGATCTAGGCAGCACAAGCCCCACGTTGTTCCATGCGTTGCTCGTATCGAAGCGTTTTTGATGGCGAGCAACGTAGTTATCATTAGATGTGTTAGGGTTAGCATTGTTCTTCGTTTAAGCATGCTTACGTAGTGCAACCCTTGCATATCTAGCCGCCCTCACGCCTATCTCGGGTGTGGGGGCGGCACCCGCTTGATCATTATTTAGTAGATCTGATCCGTTACGATTGCTCCTTGTTCTACAAGGATTAGTTTAATATCTGCAATAGTTAGGCCTTACAAAGGGGGGGAGGATCCAGTGGCACGTAGGGTGGCGTTCGCAAGTCCTAAACGGGATGTTCCTAGGATCAACTTCACGTTGGTTTTTGGCCTTGTTTAGGATCGGCTTACGAGCACCGTGCGTGGCCGCAAGGCCCAACTCGGAGTAGGATGATCCGATTATGCGGTGAAAACCCTAAATCGTCGTAGATCTCATTAGCTTCATCTTGATCAAGCAGGACCACCAAGTATTCGTGCACCCCGTACGGATCATGGGTGGATCGGCTCTTTGAGCCGATTCACGGGATAACTCGAGAGCCGATCGAGGCTCGTATTTAACGTTTACATGTATGCCCTGCAGGAAACTAAGCGAGGCATCCTCATCACCTTCCCGACCGGGTATAGGTCGGGTGGCACGCCCTTGCACTTCGCAACGCCGCGTGTGACCAGAAGAGCATTGCGGGCCGTCGCTCGGAGGGGTCTCAGCCAGCCGCAGCTCTAGGCTCTTCCCGGCTCTACGGTGTTGACAAGGCCGCTGCCCGCCGGTGGGTTTTGGTAGTCAACAGCGGCTGCATGGTACGCACTGCCTCTTGACTTTTCAGGCCGATCTCAATTCCCCGTTCATGAACCAGAAAACCTAGGAACTGACCGGCCGTCACACCAAAAACACACTTCTTTGGATTCATTCTCAGTCCGAACTTCTGAGTTCGGTCTAGGATGCGTCGCAAATCATCCAAGTGTCCCTCCATGGAGACAGATTTGACCACCACGTCGTCGATGTAGATTTCCACCAACTTGCCGATCAGATCGTGAAATATATAATTCATGGCTCTTTGGTACGTTGCACCAGCATTCTTCAACCCAAAGGTCATGACTACATATTCAAACAAGCCTACCGACCCCGGTACTCCGAATGCGGTCTTGTGTATATCTTACCGGAGCCATGAAGATTTGGTTATAGCCGGTGTTGCCATCCATGAAGCTCAACACCTTGTGGCCGGCGGCTGCATTAATCAACGTTTCTGCCAGAGGCATCGGATATTCATCTTTTGGAGTGGCTCTGTTGAGATCTCGGAAATCTATGGCCACACGCCATCGGCCGTCCTTCTTCTCTACGGGTACGATACTGGAGATCCATTCAGCATACCTGCATGGCCTGATGAACCCGGCGGCCAACATCTTCTCGATCTCTTTCTTGACCTCTTCCGGAATCTCGGCCTTCATCCGACGTGCTCGTTGTTGGAACGGCCGAAATCCTTTCTTAAGGGGGAGCCGATGCTCAATGATGCTCCTGTCTAACCCAGGCATCTCTGTGTAATCCCATGCAAAGCAATCTGGGTATTATTTTGACAGAGCTATCATCTGACTCCTGAGATGTGGATCTAACTTCTTGCTGATAAAAGTTGGTCGTGGCTTATCCCCAGGACCGATGTCGACTTCTTCCAGCTCATCAGCCGATGTAAACCCATACCCTAGCTTTCCGTCACCTGTGAGATCGACACTGAATACAGGGAAAACGTATGGTAAGGATAATACGGGCCGATTGTTGGGATCGGCCTTCCTTTTGATTGTAACCAGGATTTTTGGGAAGTGCCGGAGCCGATCGCGTGGAATGGCTTCCTCTTTGTCCTTGCCAGGGTGGTGCACAGGTCCTACCATGTTGATGTTGAACGAGAAACCTGGCTGGCACCTCCCAGGGTAAGTGCATTCCACCATGTTAACGGCGGGGAAGGGGTGTGTGTCGACTTTCATGGCATATTGGCTGAAAATTAGACGCCCTTGTTCTATCGCCATTTGGATCTGCTGACGCCACACCCTGCAGTCGTTGGTGGCATGGGTGAACGTGTTATGCCACTTGCAGTATGGCTTTCCGTTCAGCTCCAGAGCCGTGGGGATCTTGTGGCCTTTGGGTACCTTTAGCTGCTTCTCTTTAAGTAAGAGGTCGAAAATTTGCTCAGCCTTGGTCACGTCGAAGTCAAACCCTCTTGGAGGACCTTGTGGCTTAACCCACTTGCAGGACACGGGGCTTGCCCCCCCGAGTCCATTCAGCCACTGCTACCTCTTGATCTCCCGCGAGAACCTTCATCTTCATCTGCCTCAACCGGGACCACCGCACGCTTGAATTTATCCCGGTATACCTCCGGGTGGCGCTCGTTCATATAATGACAGCTTCCGCACCATATGCGCCGGTGAAGGGTAGTCCGCTTGGGAGGCCACATCCTTGATCGGTGATGCGAGACCCACCACCGCCAACTCGGCTCGCTTCTTTTTCAGTCACACGAGCCGAATAGCATCGGTTCCTAACGGTCCTGAAGCGCTGGATGTATTCCGACACTGTTTCTCCGCGCTCGTCGTACTTGTGCTAGATCGGCAATGCCAGCCTCGGAAGCCTCCGAGTGATACTGCATGTGGAACTGCTGTTCCAACTGCTTCCAAGTCCGGATTGAGTCTGGTGGCAGCGATGTGTACCACCCGAAAGCCGATCCTGTGAGGGACTGTGCGAAGAACCTCACACGCAGCTCATCTGATGCTGAGATCGTGTCCAGCTCTGCCAAATATCGGCTCACATGCTCGATTGAGCTGGAACCATCTGATCCACTAAACTTGGAGAATTCAGGGAGCCGATATTTGGGTGGTAGCGGGATCAACTCGTTGGGTACGGCTTGGAATAGCCGATTGCCCTCCTTTTCGGCACCATGCCGAACTGGTCTCTCAAGATTGTACTGATCTGATCCGCGGTGCTGGCTGAAGGAGTCGAACTCTGAAGATTCACCGGAGTGGCATACTTAGCCAGCCACGCTTGCTTTTCACGCTCTGAGCCAACTGCAGGAGTTGAGCTCTGGAGGTTCGTCGGAGTGGCATACTTAGCCAGCCACGCCTGCTTCTCAAGATCTGTTCCCGACGTTCCTCCTGCTGTTCCGGAAGTCCCTGCTTGTTGCGATCCGGTTTGTGAGTGCCCGATTCTTGCGGTCGGCACGTATGTGCATGTGTATCCGTGAGGGATCTCCTTAGGCGCCTCACACAAGAGCTCGGTAATCACTAGGGTCACCACCGATCTTGTAGACGACGTATGCCGGTGAACTCGGCACTTCTGGTGCTGCCAACGCGAATGGCAGCGGTGGTCGGGACTGGAGTGGAATCTCTCCTTGGTGAGTCCCTAGAGCTGGTCCTGACGGAGAGTACTGATGCCTCATGATTTCCTGGATCACTCGAAGGGCTACACGCTCCAAAGTGTTCACCAGGCTCTCAGAATGGCGGTGCAGCGAATGAGCCACCATGAAATTAATCTCCGACGCGAGAGACCTGGTGCGTTCTTCGACGGGGCGGACAGGTCCACTCCATCGAGCGCGCCTTCAGGTGAGAACCCTTTCCACCTGATGCCGTGTGAGCGGGTTCTCTGGAAAGAGCCGATGAGGTCGGCTTCGAGGATAGCTTTGACCTCGTCATACTTCTTCTTGAGCTCCTCAGTCAGATCTTCGTACGTGACTGGAGTACCTTCCGCCATCTCAGATGTAGATGGCGATGCAGTTGATGTCGAAGACTGTCCCACCGGGCGTGCCAGAATGTGTTGCGGTCAGAAACCCACCGGCGAGCAGCGACGGGCAACACAGTAGAGCCGGGAGGCTCCCAGGACTGCGGCTGGCCCTGGTCCCTCGAGCGACGGCGCGCAAAGACTCGGCACGCACGTCCGATGCTGGTGCAAGGGCATGCCACCTGACCTATACCTGGTCAGGAAGGTGATGGATTTGCTTCGCTTAGTTTCCTGCATGGCATACACATAAACATTAAATACGAGCCTCGATCGGCTCTCAGGTTGTCCTGTGAATCGGCTCAAGGAGCCGATCCACCCATGATTCGTACGAGGTGTACGATCACATGGTGGTCCTGCTTGATCAATATGAAGCTAAAACGACCTAGTACGATTTAGGGTTTTCACCACATAATCGGAACATCCTACGCGTGATTGAGCCTGGCGGCCACGCACGGTGATCATAAACCGACCCTAGACAAGGCCTAAAAACCAACATGAAGTTGATCCCCGGAACATCCTGTCTAGGGCTAGTAAACTACACCCTACGCGCCACTGGATCCTTCAACCCGTTTGTAAGGCCTAACTATGCAGATATTAAACTAACTAGCATGGTGGCCCGCGTAAATACGCGGGCATGATCTTTAATTTCTTTATGAAATCTATGTTGACCATGAACTATAAATTCATCTAATTTTCTAGTTATCATAGACTTCAAAATAGGACCACGTTGGTAGATAGTAGAAAACATGTGCAACAACTCACTTTCCTAGGGATAGTACAAATTTTCGTCTTTCATCCTTCCTTAATAGTATAATAAGAAAATTGTTTCTAAGATCTAGTCCCAAAAGCATTAAATAGATTATCGTTGTATTGGTTTCAGTTCATCATCCAACAACTATTGCTCGAGTTTTAACTATAATGAACATGTATTTTCACTTCAACATCATTCTCAATGAGGTGGAGAAGAAAACCGGAACACTAATCTCTTTGTTATTATAAATATACAATAATAATCCATGTCCAGGAAGGTTATCCCCATACTTGGCTGTTCAAACTGATTATCAATAAAAGAATGATTCAGATTGGGTATATAATTACCTTTTATTTCTTCACCAGATAATTTTTAATCCTATGGAGAAAAAAGAATCTCTTATAGCATTGTCAATATCCTGTATAATCCATGGAGGCTATGTGCTGAGCTTATTAGACATCCATTATAGTCAATATGCTCTTGACATCCAATTTTCCTTAATCCTATGGATATCTTTCTGACAGCTTGGTACAGCAGACACAAATGTTTTATAAACTTTGACAATTGCAAATGAAGTAGTGCAGCTAGAGTACTATATATGAGAATTTCATTCTCATTGAGCAGTCTAGAATGCCTGATAGCTAGTTTATGGAAGTCCATCAATCATAATCTGCTAGAACTTGATGAAGAAATGGATTTGTTAAGTATGAGGCCACATGATAGAAAATACCTACTTGACAATGTAGCAGAGATAAATAATGAAAGGAAACGAACATACAAAGTGTTATAGTTCAGAGGAAGTCCATAGCTAACCCAAACCAATTATGTATGTACTTCATGTATTAGTTTTGATTCTATTATGCTCCATTTCACATCGTACACTGCGAGAGGAGGGATTTGGTTATTTTTGTGAACCACTAAATTTTTTACTGACACAGTTTGATATTACGACATCTGTAATATGTTAGAACCACAACTAAATCAAGCTTAATGCCCATAATTCAGGATTCGGGCTAATTTATCTAAATGCATGGATGGTGAACGCCCTCCTTCAAATGTAGTAACTTTCTTATATTCTCTTTCCAGATCATGTGTGCCAAAACAATTTTCAACTCCCAAACACTTCACCGGTGCTAGACTGAAAAAAACAGAATTACAGTTATAAGTCAGAAGTGCTTCTGATATTATGTGCGTAAAAAAAGGCTAATTTGTAAACCCTCTCTCTTTCGGATTCAGTGAATGAACAAACAAAACATTAGAATCGATGTTTATCTATAAGAAATTAAGCATACATGATAAATTGATAATAGAGAACACAATACATCTTTCGAGAAACTGAATAGTTCATCACCCCCAACTAAACCGAATAAAAAGACATGGAGTAGTTACGTAGTTCTACTTAACTTCATATGCTGCAGACCAATTAGATGTGCAGCTACAGCTCCAGTAGTAGAAACTAAATCTGAAAAATATATTGGCATGAAAAATAGTTAACCAACCAAGATTCAGAAATGAACCGTTTTCTCTTAAATTAATTGGAGCTACAGAAATACAGTTTCTTTTATTAGTGGGTGGCACTCTAGCTAGCTTCTTTATCAAAGAATACTAACATGTTCATCTCTAAATAAAGAATATTTACGTAGTTCTACTTAACTTCATATGCTGCCAGACCAATTAGATGTGCAGCTACAGCTCCAGTAGTAGAAACTAAATATGAAAAAAATATTGGCATGAAAAATAGTTAACCAACCAAGATTCAGAAATGAACCGTTTTCTCTTAAATTAATTGGAGCTACAGAAATACAGTTTCTTTTATTAGTGGATGGCACTCTAGCTAGCTTCTTTATCAAAGAATACTAACATGTTCATCTCTAGAAAATAAAGAATATTGATATTTCACTTGAAGGAGAAGAAAAATGGATCCATCACACGCGTACCAACATCATCAGACCTGAAGCCATATTAGATATCTGCAGTGCATGAAAGATTCAAAATTATATTTTCAAAATACTCAATAATTTGAATTCGATTTACAAAATAGTACACCAATATTTATGGGTCAATCAGCTAAGAAAAACCAATACATGAACCCTGACTTAGGCTAACAAAATGATGGGATCATGTGTAATTGGATTAAAACTGGAGCTGGAACTTGCCTAGGACGGCAAGTGCAAACTGCAGCATATAGCCCAATGTTTCTCGCTGGTGTTGCACCGAGAGGATCTGGCCAATACATCTATGGACGAACAAAAGTACTTTCTCCTATTTTCTAGAAGAAAACATTAGTCAGATTTGAATTAAAACTGGAGCTGGAACTTTTGCCTAGGACGGCAAGTGCAAACTGCAGCGAATAGCCCAATGCTTATCGCCGGTGTTGCACCGAGAGGATCTGGCCAATACATCCATGTATGAACAAACGTACTTTCTCCTATTTTGTAGAAGAAAACGTTAGTTAGATCTGACTGAACGAAGGAGACATGTTGCTCAGACTTTATAAGAGATCAGCAAGATTAGTCTTGGAGCCAAGTAGAGGGCCCATGAAACTACATGGCTGATGGCTGCCTGATTTTGAGAATGCGGTAGATGCTGCAAACTTTGGCCATTGCAGCCGTGGAGACGTGCACACACACAAATAATACAGATAGGCCACATGGGACAGGACGACTGTCATCCTTGCATCACGATGGCACAAATTAATTAGGGACATATATGAAGGATAATTCCCAATTCAAATTCTCCAACACCAGATCAGGGTGGAGGCCTTAATCAGATTCCTTAGTCTTTTTCTTTTTTGTTAAGCAGAATAGGGAAATACTCAGCATAATCGAATTAATTATTGAAGAAAACTTACTTCTTTCTCAGGCCATATACATCATGTCGTCAAGCACTCGTCCGCCACCGCCGTATTCTCACGCTGCCATACTCTGCCGTACTGTGATTCGTCGCCTTATTTGCTTAGGCTCGTTCGGACCTTTGGCCGATCGAGTCTTCCACACATGCGCACCAGTGTGATCAGGCCTGATATTGGCTCATGCATACGCCATGATGTATTGCAAAAAGGATTGATCCATGCTATTAAAAATTGGCTCGTGCACACAGGATCGGAACGTCCAACTCTTGATCGTACACCACATCCAGCTTTTTTCCAACAGCGAGGATCGGATCAGCGGAAGTACACCTGGACAAATAGAGCAATACATATGCGTCGGTCGCCGGATCTGTTGCCCTATCTGGATTCTTGGCCCGGACGTTAGACTCGAACTCATACACATGTTTCATGGCGGCGGCGGCGGCCGATGACGATGGAGCAAAATTGTCTAGATTGGTTTATGGAATAGATTAGAAAGGTCTGATAAAAGTAATCCGTGGCATAGGTGGGTAATTACTTGCATGGTCCACCAAATTATAAGTAGAGTTATGAAATCTAACGGTGATGTTTCTTTATAAAAGTGGGTCCACATAATGGACGATTAGATGTTTCTGATTTTTGTGGGATTTTCTCCATAATTATCTTTTTTCTGGTTAACCCTTAATGTACTTTTAATATATAATAGATCCTTGAAGAACAAGGAGCAATCATAACGGATCGGATCTACTAAATAATGATCAAGCGAGGTGCCGCCCTTACACCTAAGATAGGTGTAAGGGCGGCTAGACGTCTAAGGGTTGCACAGACGAAAGCATATGATACGATGAAACAATGCTAACCCTAACACATCTACGATAACTACGTTGCTCGCCATCAACAAGGCTTCAGCACGAGCAACGCATGAACAACGAATAAACGTGTACTGCCTAGATCGCAAGATGCGATCTAGGCAGCATGATGCTTACCCGGAAGAAACCCTCGAAACAAGGGAGTTGGCGATGTGCCTAGATTGGTTTGTGATGAACGTGATTGTTGTTTATTTCAGAAACCCTAGATACATATTTATAGTCCGTAGACTTTCTAACGTGGGAGTAATCCCAACCGTGCACGAGCCAAATTCTATCTAACCGACACGTATCCTACTATATTTACGGATACACGGGCAAACTAGCCCAAACTTTGTATACAAGGCCGATTCATGTATTTCTTCCATGTATATTCTTCAAGTCCATCTTTAATCGCGGCCCACCTCTGATCCGGTCAAATTCTGGTGATAACAGTTCTATCCTCCAAGTGAGATTCATAAAGATCGGAATCGCATATATAATTTTTGGCCTCATGAAGGAGAGAGTATTGCCCAAGCGTGGGGGAGATTGAAGTCTTTAATGCTCAAATGCCCCATTCATGAGCTTCCTGGTAATATTATTATTGATAATTTCTATGCAAGACTTTCTTTTCAAGACAAGACCTTGCTGGATACTTCTTGATCTGGATCATTTACACGCAACAAGGAAGAGTTTAAAAGGGACCTTCTTAATCGGAACCAAGAAAATACTGAAGTATGGGAGAACGACAAGGCTAGAGAATCAGGTATAAATTATGATTATAAATGCATTGAAGTTTTTATGGATACTGATAAATTTCGTAATATGAGTGCTACTTATGGTCTTGATTCTCAAGTTGCTGCAAATCTTTATAAAGCTTTTGCCTCTCATTATGAATTTCCTAAGAAGAACTTTGATAAGTATCATGAACCGTATAAAGATAAAATTGATTCATCTATAAATAAATGTGTTGTAGTTGAAACTGTTGATCATGTTATTCTTGAAGCTTATATTGAAAAAACTCCTTTCCCTGCTAAAATGAAGGAGTACTCTATTATAAATAGTGCGGTTCATAAAAGTGAAAAGAAACCTATAGAACCTGAAGAACAAATAAAAGTTGAACCTGCTGTTGCAATTGTTAAAGATCTTGTGACTGAAAATGTAGAGGATGGTCATATTATTTTCTGTGAAGATGCCTCTAATATTGTTTCGCATCCTAATAAGTCTAGGAAAGCTAGTGTTCCTATGCTATCCGTTAGAATTGGTGATCATTGTTATTATGGTTTATGTGATATTGGTGCAAGTATTAGTGCTATTCCTTATGAGCTTTACACGGAGATTATGCACGAAATTGGTTCTTGTGAACTTGAAGATATTGATGTGGTTATTCGGCTGGATAATAGAGAAATTATCTCTCCTATTGGTATTATTCGAGATGTGGAAGTTCTATGTGGTAAGATTAAATATCCTGCTGACTTTTTGGTACTTGGTTCTGCTGCTAGTAAATATTGTCCTATCATTTTTGGTAGACCTTTTCTAAATACTTGTGGAGCTATTATAGATTGCAAGAAAGAGAAAATTTTGACTAAATTTGCTGGTGAATCTTATGAGTTTAACTTCTCTAAATTTACCAAAACTCCTTATAAAATTGATTCGCCTAGTAGTGATTTTAAAGTTGAACAGTGTGCATCTATTGCTCTTGCTCCTAGTAACCCTTTGCAGCAACATTTGGAGAATAGTGAGAGTGAAGTTTTTAGGGAAGAAAGAGACGAGCTTGATGAAATTTTCCTTCATCAACCTATTCTTAAGCATGATTTACCGGTGGAAGATTTGGGTACAACACCACCACCAAAGGAAGATCTTGTCTTTGATTTAAAACCATTGCCTGATAATCTTAAATATGCTCATATTGATGATAAGAAAATATATCTTGTTATTATTAGTTCTAAGCTTTCGAGTTTGAAGAAGAAAGGTTATTGGAGATACTTGAAGAAACACCGAGGTGCTATTGGCTACACTCTTGATGACTTGAAGGGGATTTCTCCCTCTATTTGCCAACACGCCATTAATATGGAAGATGATGCGAAGCCTCGTTGTTGAACCTCGGCGTCGTCTAATTCCTAAGATGAAGGATGTGGTAAGAAATGAGGTATTAAGACTCCTTGAAGCTGGTATTATATATCCTATTGCTGATAGTAGATGGGTTAGTCCTGTGCATTGTGTTCCTAAGAAAGGAGGAATGACTGTTGTGCCTAATGATAATGATGAGCTCATACCTCAAAGAGTAGTTGTAGGTTATAGAATGTGCATTGATTATCGAAAAGTTAATAAGGTTACTAAGAAAGATCATTACCCTTTGCCTTTTATTGATCAAATGTTAGAAAGGTTATCTAAAAATACTCATTTTTGCTTTCTTGATGGTTATTCTGGATTTTCACAAATTGCTGTTAAAACTAAAGATCAAGAGAAAACCACTTTCACTTGTCCCTATGGAACTTATGCTTATAGGCGTATGCCTTTTGGTTTATGTAATGCTCCTGCTACTTTTCAAAGATGCATGTCTGCTATTTTTCATGGCTTTTGTGAGAGTATTGTAGAGGTATTCATGGATGGTTTTTCTGTCTATGGGAATTCTTTTGATAGTTGCTTGCGAAACCTTGATAAAGTTTTGCAGAGATGTGAAGAAACTAACCTTGTTCTTAATTGGGAGAAATGCCACTTTATGGTTAATGAAGGAATTGTATTGGGACACAAAATTTCTGAGAGAGGTATTGAAGTTGATAGAGCTAAAGTTGAAGCCATTGAGAAGATGCCCTATCCTAGGGATGTTAAAGGTATTCGTAGTGTTCTTGGTCATGCTGGGTTTTATAGGAGGTTTATTAAAGATTTCTCCAAGATTTCAAAGCCTCTTACTAATCTTCTTCAAAAATATGTACCTTTTGTTTTTGATGATGATTGTAAGGAAGCTTTTGAAACTCTAAAGAAGGCCTTAACAACTGCTCCTATAGTTGAACCACCTGATTGGAACTTACCATTTGAAATTATGTGTGATGCTAGTGATTTTGTCTGTAGGCGCTGTTCTTGGACAAGCGAGTAGATAAAAAACTGAATGTTATTCATTATGCTAGTAAAACTCTTGATGCTGCTCAAAGAAATTATGCTACTACTGAAAAAGAATTGTTAGTTGTAGTCTTTGCTTGTGATAAATTTAGATCTTATATTGTTGATTCAAAAGTTACGATTCATACTAATCATGCTGCAATTGGATACCTTATGACAAAGAAAGATGCTAAGCCAAGGCTTATTAGATGGGTACTTCTTTTGCAAGAATTTGATTTACATATTGTAGATAGGAAAGGTGCTGATAATCCTGTTGCTGATAATTTGTCTAGATTGGAAAATATTGCTTATGATCATGTTCCTGTTAATGATAGTTTTCCAAAGGAACAATTGGCTGTAATAAAGGTGAGCTCGCGAGACAGTCCTTGGTATGCTGATTATGCTAAATTTATTGTTTCCAAGTACTTGCCTCCAACCTTTTCAGCTCAGCAAAGGAGGAAATTCTTTTATGACTTGAGGCATTATTTTTGGGATGACCCACACTTATATAAAGAAGGAGTGGATGGTATTCTGCGAAGGTGTGTTCCCGAATATGAACAACAAGAGATATTGAGTAATCTGTCATGGTAGCGCTTATGGAGGACATCACGCTTGGAGATAGAACCGCGCAAAAGGTTCTACAATCAGGTTTTTATTGGCCAACTCTCTTCAAAGATGCAAGGAAGTTTATTTTATCTTGTGATGAATGTCAAAGGGTTGGTAATATCTCCGGACGCAATGAAATGCCTATGAATTATACTCTCGTTATTGAACCGTTTGATTGTTGGGGATTTGACTTCATGGGACCTTTTCCCTCTTCAGAAGGTAACACTCATATACTTGTTGCTGTTGATTATGTTACTAAATGGGTAGAAGCCATACCTACAAAAAGTGCTGATGGTGAGACCTCTTTAAGAATGCTCTTAGACATTATTTTTCCTAGATTTGGAGTACCTAGATATATTATGACAGATGGAGGTTCTCATTTTATTCATGGTGGTTTTAGAAAAACTCTTGCTAAATATGGTATTAATCATAGAATTGCTTCCGCTTATCATCCTCAAACTAGTGGGCAAGTAGAACTATCAAATAGAGAAATTAAATCTATCTTGCAAAAGACTCGTTAATAAAACTAGAAAGAATTGGGCTAGTAAATTGAAGGAAGCACTATGGGCTTATAGAACTGCTTATAAAAACCCCATGGGAATGTCACCTTATAAAATGGTTTATGGAAAAGCTTGTCATTTACCTTTAGAACTAGAGCACAAAGCTTATTGGGCTGTTAGAGAATTAAACAAAGATCCTAAACTAGCCGGTAATAAGAGGTTGCTGCAATTAAGTTCTCTAGATGAGTGGAGAAGTGAAGCTTATGAAAATGCTAAACTCTTTAAAGAGAAAGTTAAGAAATGGCATGATAGAAGGATTATCAAAAGAGAGTTTAATATTGGGGATAAAGTCCTATTGTATCGGTCTCGTCTCAGATTCTTTGCAGGGAAATTACTCTCGAAATGGGAAGGACCATATGTTGTTGAGGAGGTGTATCGATCAGGGGCAATTAAAATTAGTTCTCTCCAAGGCAATGCCACGCAAGTGGTGAATGGACAAAGACTCAAGCATTATATCTCAGGTGATTCTTATAATGTAGATGTTGATGTTATTCGAGTGGAAACACCAGAGGCTTTCATCAAAGGTCAAATTGACAGTCGGCCAGAACTCGACTTTGAATAGGTAACAGTACAGGTAATAAAAAGTCCGCGATTTACTTTCCGAACAATGTTTTTGCTGTTTTTGGAAAATATGAAAAATTACGAGATCGAAACGGAGTGGAGGAGACGCACGAGGGCGTGCCCCCATAGGCCGGCGCGGGCCCCAGCCTGGCCGCGCCGCCCTATGAGCTGGCCGCCTCGTCGCCCCTCTCCGACTCTGGTTCGACCTGGTACTTTCCGTTTGTTGTGAAAATTTTTTCTATATAATCCCCCGGGCCCCTGGAGGTCCGTATATCGTTTTCTCGGCGTGTTTTGTTTTGAGCTGTTTCTGCCAGGATCTGTCTTTGATCTAGAGCACCATGGCCTCCGACAACAAGGGCAAAGGGCCTTCGAAGGAAGAAGTGAAAAGGGTGTCGTCAAAACAAGAGCAGCAAGCTGTTGGGAGTAAGCAAATCTTGGTGGGATCTGTTGACACTCGACGTTCTTTCTCTCATAACTTGCAGGGACCCTTACCACCTGCTCTTGGCCTCGACTCTTTCCCTGTCTCTGGAAGAAGCTCTACGGACTACCGATGAGTTTTGTGGTCAATACCGGGCTCTAAGAAGAGAAGTGGAGATACTCAGGGAGGAGAATTACCGACTCCGTAGAATGCTGGAATATTACTCGATGCCCATCACAAGGTCGCCACCGCCAACTTCAGATAACAATGAATCTCTTCGAGTCTTAGTGCAGAATTGCCAAGCTGAGAAGTTGAAGCTGAAGGAGATCTGTAAGAAGCGCGGGAGGAATTCATCACCACCATAGCCAAAGGATTAATTCATCATCGGAATTGGCATCCCCTTGGTTTGTTCCAAGCTTGGGGGAGTGCCGCGGTATCACAACATCACTACCTTTTTACTTTTTACTATCAAGTAGTGTCATATCATGAGTAGGGAAGTTATCATATAAGATGGGTTGCAGTGTGGAAGTATCTCTCCTCTAGTTTGTCTATGTATCCCTTGGTGTGAGTTATCGATATGAAATATTAATGAGAAGTCTTATCATTTACATATTGCACACCTTATTTTAGTTTGCAATCTCTATTATATGATTGATCTTGATTTTAGTATTGGTACCACTTTGGGAGCATTGAGTAAATCTATTTGGTTTTGGAAAACTTAGCATTGGTCAATAGCAACAATACCCTGAGGTTTAAGTAGAAAAGAGAAATACATATAGTTGTTTCATTGTCTTCCTTTCTTGTTAGCTCATAACTGATTATTCCGAAGTTAAAATTGTTTGTGCTTGCAAGAAAGATGCATGATTATGTCTATCACATGTATATTCGTTTGTTTCCCTCAACTCTTATGCTTGCTAATTAACCTTGCTAGCCAAAGACCTGTACTAAGAGGGAATGCTTCTCGTGCATCCAAACCTGAACCCAAACCTATGCCATTTGTGTCCACCATATCTACCTACTGCATGGTATTTCCTGCCATTCCAACTAAATACTTCATGTGCTACCTTTAAACAATTCAAAATTTATTACTTCTTGTTTGTGTCAATGTTTTATAGCTCATGAGGAAGTATGTGGTGTTTTATCTTTCAGTCTTGTTAGGCAGCCTCCACTAATGGACTAGTGGCTTCATCCACTTATCCTATAATTTTGCAATAAGAGCTGGCAACGTGGTTCCCAGCCCCAATTAATCAACTTTCATTAATAATTCTCTTCACATGTTTTGCTCGATTCATCAGTAAGCAACTTAATTTTGCAATAGACACTCCTCCATGGTATGAGATTGTTGGAAGGCACCCGAGGATTCGGTTAGCCATGACTTGTGTAAGCAAAGGTTGGGGGAGTGTCATCCCTAAATAAACTAAAGTACATGTGTAAACAAAAGAGAAGGGGGATGATCTACCTTGCTGGTAGAGATAACTTCCTTCACGGGAGCCGCTCTTTGGAGGTCTGTTTGGCAAGGGGGTTAGAGTACCCGCTACCAGTCGTTGACAACAACAAACACCTCTCAAAACTTTACTTTTATTCTCTTTATATGATTTCAAAACTGAAAAAGCTCTAGCACATGATTTAATCCCTGCTTCCTCTCGCGAAGGACCTGTCTTTTACTTTATGTTGAGTCAGTAAACCTATTTCCCTCCATCTCAAGCAAGCATTTTAGTTGTTGTGATCAAACTATTATATTGTGATTTGCTTCATCATGTCTTTTATTCTTCCTTGTTTAGTACAAGTTTTATCTGAATGAATGAAGCTTTGAAAGTTATCAATGATAATTATGATTGAGTATGCAAGATGAGCCACATAAGCTTTAATATGAGAGCGCTGCTCAATAGATAAGTATAATCGTTAACCTGTTCTCCGACCAAGAACAAAGTTTGCCATCACCAATTATGATTTCTTATGCACCTTTATTTGTGATTACCTTATACTTGTTTCAAGTTGAGTTATATAAGGAAGTTGTTTACTAGAATGTCTTGTGTGAATGAATATGATGCTTCTTGTCCGTATTTGATTTATCGATTCTTCACTCCATAAACATGTGGTCCTGTTTACCGAGTTCAGTTTCGCTTGGGACAAGCGAGGTCTAAGCTTGGGGGGAGTTGATACGTCCAATTTGCATCACTATTTTATATCATAATTTGTTGTTATTCATTGATATATTTCATATTTGGAGATAATACTTATGTTATTTCATCTATTTTGCATGATTCATGATTATTGGAGGATCGCGCACCGGAGCCATGATTACTGCCTGGAAAAAGCATCGTCAGAACGCAATATTTCGGAAGATCAACAATTGACGGGAATTACACGAAAACTCCTATTTTTCCAGATGACGAAGGGAGCCAAAAGGGGGAGCTGAGGAGGGCCGCCATGGGCCCCCCTCACAGGTCGGCGCGGGCCCTGCCCTGGCCGCACCGCCCTGTGAGGAGGGGGCCCACAGCCCCCTCTCGCCTCCTTTTCTTCGCGTATGCCTTCGTCCCGAAAACCTAAGCCAGAGGGGTACGTCGCGAAGAGTCACAGCCCCCTCTGCGGGGCGGAGAACACCAGAGGGAATCTAACCACAGCTTTAAACTCTGAGATCTGCCGGGGAAATTCCCTCCCGGAGGGGGAAATCGACGCCATCGTCACCGCCATCGAGCTGGACATCATCTCCATCACCATCACCATCATCTTCATCATCATCACCGCCGTCTCCACCGCTGCAACTCGTCACCGCTGTAGCAATTTGGGTTTGATCTTGATTGTTTGATAGGGGAAACTCTCCCGGTGTTGATTTCTACTTGTTATTGATGCTATTGAGTGAAACCGTTGAACCAAGGTTTATGTTCAGATTGTTATTCATTATCATATCACCTCTGATCATGTTCCATATGATGTCTCGTGAGTAGTTCGTTTAGTTCTTGAGGACATGGGTGAAGTCTAAATGTTAGTAGTGAAGTATGGTTGAGTAATATTCAATGTTATGATATTTAAGTTGTGGTGTTATTCTTCTAGTGGTGTCGTGTGAACGTCGACTACACGACACTTCACCTTTATGGGCCTAGGGGAATGCATCTTGTACTCGTTTGCCAATTGCGGGGTTGCCGGAGTGACAGAAACCTGAGCCCCGTTGGTATATCGATGCAGGAGGGATCGCAGGATCTCGCAGTTTAAAGTTGTGGTTAGATTTATCTTAATTACTTTCTTGTAGTTGCGGATGCTTGCAAGGGGTATAATCACAAGTATGTATTAGTCCTAGGAAGGGCGGTACATTAGCATAGGTTCACCCACACAACACTTATCAAAACAATGAAGATTAATTAGCCGTATGTAGCGAAAGCACTAGACTAAAATCCCGTGTGTCCTCGAGAACGTTTGGTCATTATAAGTAAACAAACCGGCTTGTCCTTTGTGCTAAAAAGGATTGGGCCACTCGCTGCAATTGTTACTCTCGCACTTTACTTACTCGTACTTTATTCATCCGTTACATCAAAACCCCCGAATACTTGTCTGTGAGCATTTACAGTGAATCCTTCATCGAAACTGCTTGTCAACACCTTCTGCTCCTCGTTGGGATCGACATTCTTACTTATCGAAGATACTACGATACACCTCCTATACTTGTGGGTCAACAGCGCTCTGTGACGGGCGCGGGCGACGGCATGCGAGAGGTTCGGCGTGACCTGTGGCGACGATGGAGACCCAAGATTCTTGCCGGAGGGAGAGACATGTGGGGGGAGAAGGGGAAGATGGACATGAAAGAAGATTGTGGGGCTGACAAGTGGCCCCCACCTCCACCTTAGTGCTAAGTCCACATATCCTGCCAACTCCGCCTTTATAAATGGACCCTAACGGGCATGCCCGATGTGAAAATGGATTTAGATGGGGATCGGTGCAATTTGTAACGCGTTGCCTTAGAGTTGGTACTGAACTGAAAAGTTACCAAAATTTGTACTGACTCATGGACTTCGTTTTAATTGTGGTAGTTTCTTGTAATTTACTCTCCGGGCCAAGAACTACATCATATTATTTTTTAAAATTTCTAAAACAAGTGTTGTGTCTAAAACTAAATAAACTATTATTTTATAGTTTTAGCACTATGCACAACAACTGAAAATTAACATACATCATTATGGCGAAGAATTAAGATATATCGCTACTCTAGAATTATTATTTTTATTGCCGCCTTAACTTAAGGTACATCATTATGCTAGGACATAGAGGTTTTGAGTCTAGCATGGCTATTTTCCTTTCTTGTCACCATGTTCTTCTATTCTTCTGTTTCCTTCACCTTCGGCGATCTTTTCTTTCTTTCTTTCTTTCTTTCTCTGCCTATACGCCTGATGGTGCCTCCTGTCGCATATGTTACTCCTGCTTCATGTCAATATCCTAATCCACAATATCCTTCCGCCACTCATCAAGCCAACATCATTGTTCCTCCATATGTTCTTCTAGCTCCCTCTCTCCGCTTTTGCTCATGCAACAACCCTTTTCGCACACTCCTCCCCTACATGCTTAGAGCATTAATAGAAAAAATAGCACACACAATATGTCCATTCATCATGCTTAAAAATATGGTCTCGCGTACAATGAACTAGCGTGCGGTGTTGAATCATGAATTCATGATAAAAGTTTGCACACATGAAAAACTTCATGCCCAACTTACCTAAAAAATCTCCCACCTCCTTCACCTTGGCAAAATTGTCGCAGCAACACTGCTCCACCCTCACCCCCCTGAGGCAAGCTTGCATCCTTCATCTTCTTCAGCCTCACAACTTGTTCCGAGCAAGACAGACTCATGGAGGAAGCAAGAGGCAGGAGAAAAGGACTAGTAAGTCAAAACAAATCGATGAGTTGTTTTATGGAAAGGCGACGAGAAGAAACGACGGAAGAAAGTGGCGGGAAGAACTGACGGGACTGAATTAAGGGGAGAAATGACTAATCGTCCTAGCCTAGTGAAAGGACAATATGTCGCCTATAGGGGTGAATATGCGTTTTAAAAACTCTTACGATTTTGTATTGTAAGAATGCGGAGTTAAACTATCGTTTATTTTACAAGAAACTTAAATATGCTAGGCTCAACTAAGTGCAACAACAACAAGTAGAGGTAATCATCATAGGCACAAGATATATGACACACATGTGTTAGCAAGATATAAGTACTTCAAGCACGATGGCTATCATAAGGTAAGAAAACTCGGGTATAGAGATAACCGAGGCACCCAGAGACGAAGATGTAATCCCGTGTTCCCAGCACACGAATTAGCGTATGTCATGTTGGAGAGATGCGGGCTACCACGAAGGTCTCCCGAACGCCGCGAAGGCTCACCTTCTTCTCCAAGCTAATACCACGAAGGACAAAGGCCTTTCCCTCTTGGCTAGCTTTTCTTCCACTTTGGAGGTGGCAAGCTCCACAACCACTTCACAACCTCCACGAAGGAGAAACTCGGGCCTCTTCACAATCTTCCACGAAGAGATCACCAAAGCACCAACCGCCAAGCCAACTAGGAGAAACCCTCTAAGAGTAAGAAGCTCACGATCTCTCACTCAAACTAATCGTAATGGAGAGATCAACACTTATGCAAGGATGCAAAAGCAATAACACTAAAGGTGCTCAAATCCTTCACAGTCAAATCCCCCCAAAGCAACTAATGCTATGGATAAACTAGAGAGGAAGAACAAAGAAGAAAATTAACAAAATGACTCCTAGATATAGATTCCAAGAGTTCCCCTCGCTTAGAGGAGGAGTTGATTGGTGGAGATTGTAGATCTAGATCTCCTCTTTCAAATCCCTCAAGAATATGCAAGAATCATGGGAGGGGTGGAGAGGAAGCAAACTTTTGAGGTTCAGTAATGGAGTAGAGAGAGAGACCAAATGGAATAGTTAACCTTACCTCCTCAAGGAGGAAGAAGGGTTATTTATAGTCCAAGGGAAAACTAGCCGTTTGGAGGTTTTAGTGCGAGACAAACCGGGTCAAGTTGGCTGCACCGGGCCACATGCCGGTCGAACCGTCGCCAGACCGGCCGGTCGGGCTGTGCGCCGGCCGAACCGGCGGGCCGGACGAGAACCGGTGCTAGGGCCGAACTAGCTGGCAGCTGCCGGCCTGCAGCCGAACAGGCCCCATTACACCATTTTGGCGGTCACTGACAAGGAGCCCGGTGCCTAGAAGGCTAGACCGGTTTAAGGGCCAACCCAACTTATTTGGCCGTCAGTTTCGCCAAAAACCCCTCAATCATAGTTTGCTCAAAAGAACTTAAGCTTTCACATTCCCAAACTCCGACTGAGATGAAACCAATTTTGTTGGAAAGATAATGACGAATAGAACCCTAACAAAATCTGGAAATACTAGGACTCCTCACAGAATGTTTTTCTATGATTTTAGAGAGGAAGCCACTCAACGTAAAGAAACGGTAAAGACGTCCAAACTCGAAAACTCAATAGAAAATGCATACAGATTCTGTTTTCTATAAACTTGGGCTTATTGAAAAGCTAGCAACAAGCTTAAAAATCTCACACAAAGAAACACCAAAAAGCAACAAGAATAGAGGATACAAAGTATGTAAAGGGTTGAGCTCGCTAAGACGATGTGATCAAGTTACCCAACCGAACACCATCTTGATAGTGCGGCTATCTATCCTGTAAACCGGTCTCCCAACAACCACCTTGAGATCGGCAAAAAGAAAACCTAGCAAGACCGTACATTTGCCTTGCGTATCCCGCTTGATCTTGATGATAATGCTTAAAACTTCATTCAAGCCGGAATACCTCACTTGATCATTGTTGCTTCGTGAAGACTCACAGTTGCTCCCCCATACGCTACTATGTGATAGCTTCACTTAGGCACATCTTCACAAGTCCATTATCACCAAATGGACGACAAGCTTCAGTCATGTGATCCTGTCGAGTTGCTCATCTTAAACTTGCCCTTCCCAACCTTGATGACATCCAAACTTGATGTCATCCTCTCCAGGGCTATATGAGGCATATTCTTCATGCATGCACGTCCATGGCGACATACCTAACTCACATAGACAACACAAATACACATATATAATGGGTTAGTTCATAAATCATAATTAACAAGGCTTGCCATCCACAAGATCACATGATTCAAAGTGGCATAATCTGTTGACCAACTTAAATTCAATCTTCACTATCAGTGTTAGTTTATAAAAATTATTATTAATTAACTAAAACATATTTAGGAGCAATGTACCCTGACAAACCTAATCTTCATTCTAATCATGTAACTACTTAATTACTGCTTTGATCGAACCCGCCGTCCACAGCCAGGACGACCAGTCCCATTGTCTTCGTCTAGGACGATAAGTCCATTAGGACCAATATTATTTCTGATTTTTTAAAGACAAGTATTATTTCTGAAATTTAAAAAAATATATTTTTTAGGCTGATCTTCTCCGTTCGGGCTTTCACTTGTTTTGCAAGAAAGAATCTAGCCCACAGGAATAGTCACTACAGGAGTCCTCCTTGGGTTTCCTACCTTGCTAGAGTTTTTGTTTCCTTGCTGAATGCAGGTTGCTTCCGTAACCTTCGGTTGGATGTGATGGGCTGCTCTTGTGCAGAGGATGAGAGGAAGACGAGCTACGTGTCTTGGTCTGTCACTGCACGAGTCGGCGGCTGAGGCAGGTCCAGGTACGCTCGAGAGCTCGATGTAGCCGGTGCAGTGGCGGCTGTGCGATGCGCACGTAGTCACGTAGGCGCGACGGAGACGGATGCGTGGAAGAAGGCTCCGTCGGCGCTTTGCTACGGTTTCTGCGATCCGTGAGGGTTGCCGCGCGTGTCCGGTCGCCGGAATCATGGATCACGTCGCCGTCGTCCCAGCCTTCACACGGGTCTGTTCGGTATTTTCTTCCTTCTCTCCACCACTGCGATTTTACAGTAGTCGTTCACCGATTCGATTTACATACAGCAAAGTGACAGCGAACTTTGCACAAGGGCACCTCCAATGAGGCGAAGAAAGCGTCCGTTTGACATCGTGCGGTCACAAAACTTCCTCCGCATCCAAACCTAGCCGCCCGACAAATAGTGACTGGGTTATTCGTGGGTACGCAAACACGGCTCAAATATGAGCCTGCACGGTCGCTACATGGTTGCGCCGTGTGATCGCTCGCTTTTCCCACGGGCCTGCCTGGCAGCGATCTACTACCTTCATCCTAAGGCTTAAGGTCTATATTTTTTTAGAAAGTCAAACGAAGTAAAGTTTAACCAAACTTTTAGAAAAATTTATGAACAAATATGATATTTTATAGGTACCATATGAAAATATATTTTATTATCTATCTAATGATATTGATTTTGTACTTTTTATGTTAATGATTTTTGATAAAAATTTAGTCAAACTTAACATAGTTTGATTTTCTAAAAAAAGGCCTTAAGCCTTGAGATGGAGGTAGTATGTCAATAGTACTGGCGAAGAGGCATTGTTTCGGTAGTATGCACACCGTTAACGGCGATGCCTCGCGTGCCGAGCGGCCGCCGCCCACCTCTGCCAACGAAGTTAATGGCGATGCCACGCGTGCCGAGCGGCCGCCGTCCACCTATGCCAACGAAGTTAATGACGATGCCACGCGTGTCGCGCCCCTCGGCTGTCTCCGACGTATATAAAGAGGGGCGCGCATCATCATCTCCTCCACACAAATCCTAGCTGCCACAACCTCCACCGTAGCGCCGCCTCGCACCTCTCCTCCACATTTGCCATGATGAGCAGCGCTGGCGGCCGCTAGACTACTCCGCCTCCACCTCCCCCGACCGACAACTCCGATGACGAGAGCGAAGATAGCGCGAACAACCTCATCGACGCGGCCATGCACGCGAAGTTCATGGCAGACGCGGGGCAGGAGGCAGAGGAGGATTGGCGGCCCACACGGCGTTCGATGTGGAGCAGCAACGCCACAGGGAGGCAGCGGCTGCAGAGGATGAGTCCACCGGCGACGACTTTGATTGGACCGGGCCTGGTCTGGAGGAGAAGGCAGCAGAGCAGGGGGCCTTAGTCACGTCCTTCGAGACGCTGAAGAAGGCCGATGACGATGCCAATGAGGCACCGCGGCAGCGGCTAGTTATTGGAGGACGCGGCGGCTCACCGAGCTATGGCGACCACGCGGCGGATGGAGAGGCAGGCGGCGAAGAAGCTGATGAGGAGAGGCAACGACAGCGCTGGGCCATCAACCGCCCCGAGGGGCGACAAGTAGTCTAGGGCCTTGTCCCTTCTTTTTTTCCTTTATTTCATATGTATATTATGTATTTCAGTTGAATGAAAAATTTGTTGGAAAAACAATATGAGTTTGTCCCGCTGGGAGCACATCCAGACGCAAATGGACGCACGGTCAAAAACGACTATTTTCGTGTCAGTGATATGACGGAAACGGACGATGCGGCTATTTTAAACGTCTAAAATACGTCGCTTGGTCGGAGCGAATCTGTGTCCAGATTTCAGTGCTTTTTTTTAATGGAGAGTTGCAGATTTAAGTGCTTTTTTAAGGGTTTGCAGATTTTAGTGCCTGTATTATATGCCTGATTGAATCCCGTTTTCCCGTTTAGGCCCTTTCTGGCCAACACATGGGCTTCTTGTCTTGTCTACTATGGGCTTTTATGTATTGAGTTCTGATGGAGCCGTTGTAGTCTGTAGCTGGAGTTTTACTCATCGCCCTGCGATCTCTATAAAAAAGCTGATCTTTATAACCTCGCGTCGATATTCAAAACTAGATTTCATGTTGATAGGTTTAGAGAAACTTTTTTTCGTACTTCCAATACTATTATGGTTATACTCGTAGTGTGTACCTAATTGTACTCGTGCTTAAACTATGTTGTTTAGCTTAAGTTTGCATATTCCAAGAATAAAGTGCCAAATATTACCATTTGGATGTTTAAAGTTGTGAAACAAAATGGGAGTTCCCGATTTTTACATGCTAAGTGCAAGATTTTTATAATTTTCTTGGAAACTCCTAAAATCTTGAAAAATTCAAGTTAGAACTTTTCATCCTCTCTATATTGGCAAAAATTTCTAACATGTCTAAGTGGTCGAAAAAAATTCCTTTTTTCTGCTGCTATTTTTTGATAGAATCTACCCCCTAATGTTTCAATCATTCTTTTGGGTTTTAAAATGATTTGTTTTGGATCTTTTGCTTTTATAGGAATGTGTAGGACATTATGTGCTCTCTGTTTTATAAAGGAATAATTTTTTCTTTGAAGAATATGGCAGAAAACATGATATTTTTGTACCGATAATGTCACCCCATAGAAAAGAAATGGGAGAAAGTTTTGTGTTGAAGTTTTTTCACAGATCCATCTCAAACTCTCGGTTTGCACACCCCTAAAATTTGTTTTTTGAGCAATATAGAATGATCGCAAAAAACTTGGAGCGTCCTTTATTAGTGTTATGCCTAGTTTTGCTTTGAAATAAATGAAACCATCATAATAAATATTTTGCATGTTTATGGGCGAATTGATAAAAAAGGTATGAAACCTTTATTATATTTATGTCTGCACTTTAACAATAGCAAGTGCTTATGCATAGTTTCATCAATTCTTAGGGAAGTGATACTAGATGTTTACCCTGTTTATGTCCTTCTCGCTATATAATGAGGCAAATGAGATACTATTAAGGAACATTACTTAGACTTGATTGAGAGATAGTAGCTTCAAATAAAAGTGTATGCATCCATTATGCTTGTTATTGCGGGTGTGGCACATATTCAATAATGAATATTTATATTCCTATGTATCTTTAAAATATGAATGTTGATATTTGTGTGATGATCCGGTCTTTGAAATGGTGAACCTCGTACATGTAAGTCAGTTGATAGTATCTTTAGTTGACCAACCATCCTCCTGGTATCCTTTGAACCAATGAGCCACTACCCGGAAAAGCAACAAAAAAAAAGAACGATAAAGAGAATGGACCCAATGAGCTAGCTATTATGAAAACACCAAAGAAAGGGAAAAAACTAAGAAGTTCCCGAAGGCAAATCAAGAAATGCCACAAGTGAGACTAAAAAAGCTCAAAGCCACTCATATAAGGTGTTGAAACTAAGAAGCAAGCACCTATCCCACTTCCACTCCACTCTTTGGTCAAATAAAGATACTAGCCACTTACTCATGTATGACTCTCCTATGAGTGTTTAAAGGTTAAAGGACTAGAAGAATACGACATCACCCAAATATTTAGTTTGCAATGCATACATGGTGAATTATTATTCAACAATTGAAGGAATAAAAGGTCTCAAAAACCTTACTCATGATTCAATCAAATGCGATGTGAAAACTATGTTTGTTTCTAATATCAATTAATCATGCCCAAGTAGTGTTGCCATTTATTATCTCCCTTGCACCATGTATAAACAACAAAACACCAGCATAGTGGATCATTATTAAAAAAATTCTATTCATTGATAAAGATATATTTCAAATACTTGCCATGTTAAATTGTTATGCTTGCTTAGAGCAAAGTTCTTTTCAATTGTTTTAGAAGCAATGCAACAAACAAGAAAGTCCATGTTAGTTTTATCACCTTCATGCTCGAGGACGAGCATATGTTAAGCTTGGGGATGTTGATGCATGTAAAATGCATACATGAACTTTGTAGTTTATTGCCACATATTCCCACATATTTGCATATTATATAATGTAATTTCCATGTTTTATTATTTTTTTGGGGATTTTCTAAACAATCCCCTCTCCTCTGGTTTTAACTATGTGTGGCAAAAAACACCTTTTGCTAATATTTTGACTTTCCAGGAGCTACGTGACTCAAAAAAGGACAAGGTTAGGGGCCCCGCTTTAGAATTTTCAAGACGAACAAAATGAGATAAAGTGGGACACTAGGAGGTCAAGGTGCTGGGAACTAGGACAGTGGTGCGCCCACCCTCTTAGGGCGCGCCACCAGTGCTAGTTTCACCCTCGACCGTCCGATCAGCCTCAATCTTTCGCCCACGGACTTTGTTTGACCTAAAAGCCCTACATAGATGACCCCCTAGGGTTTCCTCGAGAGAACATTGGCGGAAGTAAAAAAACATAAACATAGGGTCAGCAGGCCGCCACCGTCAGAGATCGGAGGGGGGGCCCGTTGTCGCCCCTCCGGTGTGGCCATCATCATCATCTTCATCAACACTCTCAACACCATCTTCATATACCCTTTGTAATATCTTGGCGAACATGATGTGTGAGTCAATCTATCATTTTCCCATGATGTATTGTACATTTATGTCTTTGTTTGAGTAGCGACTTGTTCTTGGCAATTGTGAGATAATTTGTTGATGGTTGCATATAATATTTATTACATTATATGATGATCTCTTGTACTAGTATATGAATGCACACATATGTTGGGGAATACATGAGGTTGTCATTGTTGCATGATGATATGAGGAGGGACAACTGGAGCTTGACAGAAACCATGTCCCAAATCTTACATATCCATGTTATATTAATTCATGGTAAATCAACAGGGGGTATAACAATGGGGACCTTTAAACTTACAATAGTAGTTGGACTTTATGTCTTAATAATTCCCTTGTTTGCTCTTAACTAGCCTTGTGATCAATCACTAGGGATGTATTTGCTCATATCAATGGCTACACCTATCTATTGCTCCTCTCTAGAAGAAACACCAAAAATACTATTGGGCTTCACTAATTCTGACAACCACACAAATGAAATAGAAATTTTCCGGAACACTTACTCCCTTGAGTTACTCCATTTCACCTCACTTTACTAGACTTTACTTTTCTTGCATTAGTTTTAATCATTGCATTTTATTTTTAGCACTTATAGTTTTATAGTAGAAACCTCTTCACATACACACACACAAACTATAGATCATAGCTTTGCATAAAAGGCCATATATGTAAGTGGGTTATACCGTTATAGGGATTTAGAGAATAGATAGTTAACGTTAGACCCTCTTGGGTTCGACACTCAAATACTTATCGAATTGTACTGTGGTGATCCCTTGCACTTGGGGGTTATCAATGGTACGGGCGGGGTCCCCCCATACCGATGCCTGCTAAACCCTCTGGAGTTCCTCCTTGCATCCTCATTTGGCCCAGGTGCGCGGTTAAGTGCTCAGATGACTTTTATCACGTCAAAATACCATAAAGATGATAGTTTTTATTGATATTTCATCACTGCCTTAATATTTTGATATCCTGTTGAAACAAGCATAAAAGGTGCATGCAAGCGCAATGAAATACCAAAATCCTATTGCTACACAATATCTATGTACAATAAAGGGATAAGACACTTCAAAAATGCACTCATCAACTTCCCCAAGCTAGACTATTGCTCCTCCCCGAGCAATATAAAAGCTTAACAGACAGAGTCATCTTGTTCATGAACCGTTACAACATCGGATGTAGAACTAACAATAAGCTCCATCATTATATTCTCATATTCAAATGTCATAGGGGCTCCCATACCTTTTGTATTTGATAACTTATATTAATATTATTTACTTTACATGTCATTAGATCATAGAGTTCAGTTGAGAGCAACTTTTCATGTCTATGAGCAATTATTTTCTTCTCACTCGTATCTTTCTGGTAAATAACTTGATAGCACAAAACTTTTCACAATTATACCTTTATTTTCTTTCTCTCACAATTTTAAATTCTCATATGGTTAAACCAAAGATCATAATATGCTTTATCGATATTTCTCTTCTCATATTCTATCAAAACTTATTGGTGTGGAAGACCCTAAAATCGTTACCATGATACAAGTACACTAATACTCATCCTAATTCATACATATAACACAATAATCATGCCTAAACCATAATTAAAAAATAATATGGCTCATAGTTCATTGGATAAGAATCCTTCACTCTTCAAGGAGTTAATTATGCAACTAATTCAAAGATTTTGAAATTGAAACTAAAAATGCAAGTGGAAAGTAAACATGAAAACTTGAAAGATAGATTACACGACATTATATATCTCCCGAAGCTTGGAACCAAGACAGTTGGGATCAAATAATCCTTGTGATTATTTGATACCGTAGCGGTTTTAAGGCTGATCAATGGCGTTGGAGACAGCCGCGCATAGATTTCTATTCATCTCCTCTAGGGCAGGTATGTGATGGAGAGCCTTCTGCAATTCAGAGCACATGGAGTTCATTGCGTACCTGATCATTCCAACCATCTCATTGGTATCCTTCTTGCTCTCCAGGTTCAGGAGGCACCGGCGCACGATGTCCCGATGAATGAGCTCTTCCCTCTGGTACTTCTTTAGCAGGCTGATACGTTGTTTGGTCCTCGCGAGTGGCTTGCTTGGTGGAGTTGGTTCATCCTAGGTTGAAGTTCCACTGCTCCAGTGTCTTGACGCTAATGCGGGCATTCATCGTGACATTTTTCGTTGTGGACGTGTGTGCGGTGGTTTCTTCGTAGGTCCCTGCATCAACTCCATTAATCTTATGTTTTGGTGACGAGTAGTTGGTGTAGATGATCTTGAGCGACTCCACGCGCCCTTCCCGTGAGGCTTCTTGGACTCTTCTTCATCTTCAGGCGTCGCCATGGAAGGTTTTCCCGCTGCCTCCAACCGCGTGAAGCTTGCTGCATGAAGATCTCATAGGCTTCATCATTGTCATTGATGTTCAAATCTTCATCAAATGAGTCGTAAGACGGATCCCGGTTCTTAGGGCTAAGGCCTTGACCTTCACGGTCATCAGCTTTGATGGACGAGTGATGGCTCCTGATAGGGGATGACCTTGATGGAGTGTCTTGATTATCTCCCCGGCAACGACGCCAACAAATAGTCTTGATGCAGTTGGGACTCCAAGTGCAGAGTGTTGTATCAACAGAGTATTTTCCCCACAAGGGTGTCTCGAGGGTATATATCAAACTCTTAGGGAATGGGTAAAGAGGTATCTATCCCTCTCTTCTTCTAGCAATCCTGCAAAATAAAATAAAGCCTTGTGTCCTGATGCATGTAAAATGCATACATGAACTTTGTATTTTATCAACATGAATTCTCACATATTTTCAACATATATGATGATAATACCATGTTTTACATTGATTTATGGGGATTTACAATAACTCTGTAGAATAGGAAAACCATGTTTTGTGTATTTTTCACTTGTAGAGACCTATATGGAGTCAAACTGAGCTAGGATTTCGGGGACATCATTTTTCACCGAAAGAAGGACTTGGAGCACTTGGAGCTCACCTGGGGGCCTTGGAGGCCCAAAATAGGTGAGGTGTTGCACCCAGGCAGGGTGGGCGCACCACCCCCTCTCTTTCAGCCGTCGATCGCCCAATCTGCTTGATTCTTTCGTGAACCGATGTATTTTGACCTAAAAAACACTACATATATATGACCCACGAGGTTCTCCGGAGGAGAGCGCAGCAGAAACACATAAACACGAAAAACGGAGGTTGCAGCAGAGAACATCGGAGGGGGAAACTCCACCGGAGCCGCCGTCGGAGGGATCTCCACCTTCTCCAACGTCTTCATCATCATCACCATGATTAATGGGGAGTAGTCCACCTCTGGACTGCGGGTTTGTGGGAGTAGCTTGATCTATTTCTCTAATGTTCTTCATAGTTCTTAGTGCCATATCAGCTGCCCAACATGATTATGGTCATATATGTAATATCTATGTGGTGGATATTTATTCTATGATATATATGATGCTATGAGATTTGACTCTACTTTTTGTAAGATGTATTGATAGATGCATATTATGTACCATGTTCTTAAGTATTGGTTCTAATCCAAATTGTATGCAAGAACATGTGTGGGGTGATGTGTGTGTTATATGAAATAGCATGGTTTTAGTGATTGGATAGTCACAACAAATTCATGATCTATTATGGATTTGTCTTTTCTTTTGCTACCTCACTAGGGATAAAGTGAATGCATGTGCTATGTTCGTCTCGTGACAAAAGTGATGATCTTTTTTTGTTCAAGGTAGCATATTTGATATTCAAACATCATGTCAAAGTAATTATGGCTATACTCTATTAATTCTTAATACAAGATTGCTTGAAGTTTTTCCTGTCTTGTGGAGTATAAGAGAGATGTGTTGCATCGTCGCTATGTTAGGACGTGATGCCCATACGAATATGTATCTTACACATGTTGAAGTTATATTGTTTATATCTAATTGATAAATAGTTATTGTCCACTACAACTTGAAAGAGAGTATAGTCAAGTGAACCCATGTACCCCGGTCCAATTTTAATCATAAGAAACACCTTTCCATTGCATTTATCTTGCTTTTTATTTGCAACACTATTTTAATCCGAAAATAAAAAAATAGTTATCTTATTTGCACTCAAAACCCTAAAACAAACAAACCTTTACGGTTTTTACTTAGTTTACTTTATCTGTTTAGTTTACTTTACTCTAGTTACTACTTTATTGTACTTTTACTTACGCGAAACCTTGTGCTTGACAACACACGGTGGAGTTGGGGACACAAGGCTTTATTTTATTTTGCAGGATTGCTATAAGAGAGGAAGAGATAACTCTTTACTCCATTCCCCAAGAGTTCGATATAACCCTCGAGTCACCCTTGTGGGGAAAATACTCTAGTGACACAACACTCTGCACTTGGAATCCCAACGCCATCATATACCCAACTCCACCGTGTGGTTGTCAAGCACAAGGTTTTGTGTGAGCAAAAGTAAAATAAAGTAGAAACTAAAGTAAAGCAAACTAAACAAGTAAAGTAAACTAAGTAAAAGCGGTAAAGTTTTGTTTGTTTTGGGGTTTTGTGTGCAAATGAGATAACTATTTTTTATTTTATTTTAGGATTAAAATAGTACTGAAAATATAAAGTAAGATAAATGCAATGCAAAGGTGTTTCTTATGATTAAAATTGGACCGGGCTTCATGGGTTCACTTGAATACTCTCTCTTTTAAGTTGTAGTGGATAACAGAAATTCATCAATGAGATATAAAGAAATTAAGTTAAATATGTGTAATATACGCATTCATATGGGCATCACGTCCTAACATAGAGATGACACAACACATCTCTCTTATACTCCACAAGAAATGGAAAACTCCATGCAATCTTGTATTAAGAATTAACAGAGTATAGCCATAAGTACTTTGACATGATGTTTGAATATCAAATATACTACCTTGAAGAAACTGATGGCGCGTGAAGCACACGTCCGTTGGAAACCCCAAGAGGAAGGTGTGATGCGCACAACAGAAAGTTTTCCCTCAGAAAGAAACCAAGGTTATCGAACTAGTAGGAGATGAAGGCCACGTGAAGGTTGTTGGTGGAGGAGTGTAGTGCGGCGCAACACCAGGGATTCCGGCGCCAACGTGGAACCTGCACAACACAACCAAAATACTTTGCCCCAACTTAACAAGGTGAGGTTGTCAATCTCACCGGCTTGGTGTAAACAAAGGATTAAACGTATGGTGTGGAGAATGATGTTTGTTTGCGAAGAACAACAGAGAACGAGAGTTTGCGATAGATTGTATTTCAGATGTAAAAGAATGGACAGGGGTCCACAGCTCACTAGTGGTGTCTCTCCAATAAGATAAATAGCATGTTGGGTGAACAAATTACAGCTTGGGCAATTGACAAATAGAGAGGACATAACAATGCACATACATATCATGATGACTACTATGAGTTTTACTTAGGGCATTACGACAAAGTACATAGACCGCTATCCAAGCATGCATCTATGCCTAAAAGTCCACCTTCGGGTTAGCATCCGCACCCCTTCTAGTATTAAGTTGCAAACATCGTACAATTGCATTAAGTATGGTGCGTAATGTAATCAACACAAATATCCTTAGACAAAGCATTGATGTTTTATCCCTAGTGGCAACAACACATCCACAACCTTAGAACTTTCTCGTCATCGTCCCAGATTCAATGTAGGCATGAACCCACTATCGAGCATAAATACTCCGTCTTGGAGTCACAAGTATCAACTTGGCCAGAGCCTCTACTAGCAACGGAGTGCATGCAAGATCATAAACAACACATATATGATAGATCAATTAATCAACTTGACATAGTATTCCATATTCATCGGATCCCAACAAACAGAACATGTAGCATTACAAATAGATGATCTTGATCATGATAGGCAGCTCACAAGATCTAAACATGATAGCACAAGAGGAGAAGACAACCATCTAGCTACTGCTATGGACCCATAGTCCAAGGATGAACTACTCACGCATCAATCCGGAGGCGGGCATGATGATGTAGAGTCCTCCGGTGATGATTCCCCTCTCCGGCAGGGTGCCGGAGGCGATCTCCTGAATCCCCCGAGATGGGATTGGCGGCGGCGGTGTCTCTGGAAATTTTCTCGTATCGTGGCTCTCGGTATTAGGGCTTTCACGACGGAGAGAATAAATAGGCGAAGGGGCAGAGTCGGGAGGCGCTCGAGGGGCCCACCCCATAGGGCGGCACGCCCAGGGGTGGGGCCGCGCCCCCCTAGGGTGTGGCCGCCTCGTCGCGCCTCTTCGTCTCCTCTTCGGACTTCTGGAAGGCTCCGTGCAAAATAAGACCGTGGGCTTTTGTTTCGTCCAATTCCGAGAATATTTCCCGTGTAGGATTTCTGAAACCAAAAACAGCAGAAAACAGGAACTGGCGCTTCGACATCTTGTTAATAGGTTAGTGCCGGAAAATGCATCAAAATGATGTAAAGTGTATATAAAACATGTGAGTATTGTCATATAACTAGCATGGAACATAAGAAATTATAGATACGTTTGAGACGTATCAAGCATCCCTAAGCTTAGTTCCTACTCGCCCTCGAGTAGGTAAACGATAACAAGGATAATTTCTGAAGTGACATGCTACTATCATAATCTTGATCAATACTATTGTAAAGCATATGAGAAGAATGAAGTGATTCAAAGCAATGGTAAAGATAATGACTAAACAACTGAATCATATAGCAAAGACTTTTCATGAATAGTACTTTCAAGACAAGCATCAATAAGTCTTGCATAAGAGTTAACTCATAAAGCAATAGATTCTTAATAGAAGGTTTTGAAGCAACACAAAGGAAGATATAAGTTTCAGCAGTTGCTTTCAACTTCAACATGTATATCTCATGGATAATTCTCAATACAAAGTAATATGATGAATGCAAATAAGCAAGTATGTGAGAATCAATGCACACAGTTGACACAAGTGTTTGCTTCTAAGATAGAAAGAAGTAGGTAAACTGACTCAACATAAAGTAAAAGAAAGGCCCTTCGCAGAGGGAAGCAGGGATTACTCATGTGTTAGAGCTTTTTATTTTGAAAACATGGAAACAATTTTGTCAACGGTAGTAATAATTCATATGTGTTATGCATAAAACCTCCTATAAGTTGCAAGCCTCATGCATCGAATACCAATAGTGCTCGCACCTTGTCCTAGTTAGCTTGGATTTCCATGGATTATCATTGCATTACATATGTTTCAACCAAGTGTCACAAAGGGGTACCTCTATGTCACCTGTACAAAGGTCCAAGGAGATAGATCGCATTTGATTTCTCAATTTTGATAAATCTCATCTTGAGGACATCCATACCGGGACAACATAGAAAACAGATAATGGACTCCTCTTTAATGCTTAAGCATTCAACAACAGTATAATATACTCATAAGAGATTGAGGATTAATGTCCAAACTGAAACTTCCACCATGATACATGGCTTTGGTTGGCGGCCCAATGTTCTTCTCTAACAATATACATACTCACACCATTTAATCATGATAAATCACCCTTACTTCAGACAAGACGAACATGCATAGCAACTCACATGATATTCAACAAAGGTGTAATAGTTGATGGCGTCTGATGTCTACGGGTGCTTCTATTCTTGTAGACAGTGTTGGGCCTCCAAGAACAGAGGTTTGTAGAACAGCAGCAAGTTTCCCTTAAGTGGATCACCCAAGGTTTATCGATCTCAGGGAGGAAGAGGTCAAAGATATCCCTCTCATGCAACCCCGCAACCACAAAGCAAGAACTCTCTTGTGTCCCCAACCCACCTAATAGGTGCACTAGTTCGGCGAAGAGATAGTGAAATACAAGTGGTATGAATAAATGCGAGCAAGCAGAACGGCGCTGTAAAAGTGCTTGCCGGCGTGCAGTTGATGGTAGTAATATTGCAGGAAGTAAAGATGCAAGAAAACAGTAGAACAAGCAGCGATAGCAATATTTAGGAACAAGGCCTAGGGATCATACTTTCACTAGTGGACACTCTCAACATTGATCACATAACAGAATAAATAGATAGATGCTAGACTCTACACCCTCTTGTTGGATGATGAACACCACTAACAGTGTAGGATTACACGAACCCTCAATGCCGGAGTTAACAAGCTCCACAATATTCAATGTTCATATTTAAATAACCTTAGAGTGCATAACAGATCAACATAACCGAACCAAGTACTAACATAGCATGCACACTGTCACCTTCACACTACGAAAGGAGGCATAAATCACATCAATACTATCATAGCAATAGTTAACTTCATAATCTACAAGAGATCATAATCATAGCCTACGCCAAGTACTACACGATGCACACACTGTCACCATTACACCGTGCAGGAGGAATAAACTACTTTAATAACATCACTAGAGTAGCACATAGATAAATTGTGATACAAAACACATTGCAATCATAAAGAGATATAAATAAGCACTTCACTATGCCATTCATAACAAGCTGAATAAGTATTCTGTGAAATATAGCCTAAGAGACCCACACGGTGCACACACTCGTCACCTTTACACACGTGGGACAAGGAGTCTCTCGGAGATCACATAAGTAAAACCCACTTGACTAGCACAATGACATCTAGATTACAAGCATCATCATATGAATCTCAATCATGTAGGGCAGCTCATGAGATTATTGTATTGAAGCACATAGGAGAGAGATTAACCACATAGCTACCGGTACAGCCCCGAGCCTCGATGGAGAACTACTCCCTCCTCATGGGAGACAACAGCGTTGATGAAGATGGCGGTGGTGTCGATGGAGGAGCCTTCCGGGGGCACTTCCCCGTCCCGGCGGCGTGCCGGAATGCAGACTCCCGTCCCCCGATATTGGCTTCACGATGGCGGCGGCTCCGGAAGGTTTCTCGTACCGTGGCTTTTCCGTATCGAGGTTTTAGGTCGGGGACCTTTTATAGGCGAAGAGGCGGCGTCGAAGGTCAACGAGGCGGTGACACGCTAGGGGGCGCCCCCTAGGCCGCGCCGGGCTATCGTCCGGGGGCCCCGTGGCCCCCCTCCGGCGACTCCCGGGTGGTCTGGAAGCTTCGTGGAAAAATAGGATGCTGGGCCTTGATTTCGTCCGATTCCGAGAATATTTCCTTACTAGGATTTCTGGAACCAAAAACAGCAGAAAACAGGAACTGGCACTTCGGCATCTCGTCAATAGGTTAGTTCTGGAAAACTCATAATAATTACATCAAGTGTGTATAAAACATGTAGATATCATCAATAATGTGGCATGGAACACAAGAAATTATCGATACGTCGGAGACGTATCAGCATCCCCAAGCTTAGTTCCTGCTCGTCCCGAGCAGGTAAACGATAACAAAGATAATTTCTGGAGTGACATGCCATCATAACCTTGATCATACTATTGTAAGCATATGTAATGAATGCAGCGATCAAAACAATGGTAATGACATGAGTAAACAACTCGAATCATAAAGCAAAGACTTTTCATGAATAGTACTTTCAAGACAAGCATCAATAAGTCTTGCATAAGAGTTAACTCATAAAGCAATAAATCAAAGTAAAGGTATTGAAGCAACACAATGGAAGATTAAGTTTCAGCGGTTGCTTTCAACTTGTAACATGTATATCTCATGGATAATTGTCAACATAGAGTAATATAACAAATGCAATATGCAAGTATGTAGGAATCAATGCACAGCTCACACAAGTGTTTGCTTCTTGAGGTGGAGAGAGATAGGTGAACCGACTCAACATAAAAGTAAAAGAAAGGTCCTTCAAAGAGGAAAGCATCGATTGCTATATTTGTGCTAGAGCTTTTATTTTGAAAACATGAAGAGAGCATAAAAGTAAAATTTTGAGAGGTGTTTGTTGTTGTCAACGAATGGTAGTGGGCACTCTAACCCCCTTGCCAGACAAACCTTCAAAGAGCGGCTCCCATGAATTATTTTTATTTTTGGGTGGCACTCCTTCCAACCTTTCTTTCACAAACCATGGCTAACCGAATCCTCTGGTGCCTGCCAACAATCTCATACCATGAAGGAGTGCCTTTTTATTTTAGTTTTATTATGATGACACTCCTCCCCACCTTTGCTTTCTCAAGCCATGGCTAACCGAATCCTTCGGGTGCCGTCCAACAATCACATACCATGGAGGAGTGTCTATTTAGGTTAATTAATTTGGGACTGGGAATCCCATTGCCAGCTCTTTTTGCAAAATTATTGGATAAGCGGATGAAGCCACTAGTCCATTGGTGAAAGTTGCCCAACAAGAATGAAAGATAAAACACCACATACTTCCTCATGAGCTATAAAACATTGACACAAATCAAAGGTGATAAATTTTGAATTATTTAAAGGTAGCACTCAAGCAATTTACTTTGGAATGGCGGAGAAATACCATGTAGTAGGTAGGTATGGTGGACACAAATGGCATAGTGGTTGGCTCAAGGATTTTGGATGCATGAGAAGTATTCCCTCTCGATACAAGGTTTAGGCTAGCAAGGTTATTTGAAACAAACACAAGGATGAACCGGTGCAGCAAAACTCACATAAAAGACATATTGTAAACATTATAAGACTCTACACCGTCTTCCTTGTTGTTCAAACTCAATACTAGAAATTATCTAGACTTTAGAGAGACCAATTATGCAAACCAAATTTTAGCAAGCTCTATGTATTTCTTTATTAATGGGTGCAAAGTATATGATGCAAGAGCTTAAACATGAGCAAAACAATTGCCAAGTATCACATTATCCAAGACATTTTAGAATTACTACATGTAGCATTTCCCAATTCCAACCATATAACAATTTAACGAAGAAGATTCAACCTTCGCCATGAATACTATGAGTAAAGCCTAAGGACATATTTGTCCATATGCAACAATGAGCGTGTCTCTCTCCCACGCAATGAATGCTAGGATCCATTTTATTCAAACAAAAACAAAAACAAAACAAACCGACGCTCCAAGCAAAGTACATAAGATGTGACTGAATAAAAATATAGCTTCAGGGGAGGAACCTGATAATGTTGTCGATGAAGAAGGGGATGCCTTGGGCATCCCCAAGCTTAGACGCTTGAGTCTTCTTAAAATATGTAGGGGTGAACCACCGGGGCATCCCCAAGCTTAGAGCTTTCACTCTTCTTGATCATAGTATATCATCCTCCTCTCTTGACCCTTGAAAACTTCCTCCACACCAAACTCGAAACAAACTCATTAGAGGGTTAGTGCATAATCAAAAATTCACATGTTCAGAGGTGACACAATCATTCTTAACACTTCTGGACATTGCACAAAGCTACTGGACATTAATGAAACAAAGAAATCCATCCAACATAGCAAAAGAGGCAATGCGAAATAAAAGGCAGAATCTGTCAAAACAGAACAGTCCGTAAAGACGAATTTTAAAATGGCACCAGACTTGCTCAGATGAAAATGCCCAAATTGAATGAAAGTTGCGAACATATCTGAGGATAACTCACGTAAATTGGCATAATTTTCTGAGTTACCTACAGAGAATTAGGCCCAGATTCGTGACAGCAAGAAATCTGTTTCTGCGCAGTAATCCAAATCTAGTATGAACCTTACTATCAAAGACTTTACTTGGCACAACAATGCAACAAAACTAAGATAAGGATAGGTTTCTACAGTAGTAACAACTTTCAAGACTCAAATACAAAATAAAAGTACTGTAGCAAAATAAACACATGGGTTATCTCCCAAGAAGTTCTTTCTTTATAGCCATTAAGATGGGCTCAAGTAGCTTTAATGATGCACTCGCAAGAAATAGTAGTTGAAGCAAAAGAGAGCATCAAGAGGCAAATTCAAAACACATTTAAGCCTAACATGCTACCTATGCATAGGAATCTTGTAAATAAACAAGTTCATGAAGCATGATGCAACAAAAATAGAAAGATAAAACAAGTGCAGCTTCAAGATTTTCAGCAAAAAGAGAGGTGTTTTAGTAACATGAAAATTTCTACAACCATATTTTCCTCTCTCATAATAACTTTCAGTAGCATCATGAGCAAACTCAACAATATAAGTATCACATAAAGCATTCTTATCATGAGTCTCATGCATAAAATTATTACTCTCCACATAGGCATAATCAATTTTATTAATTGTAGTGGGAGCAAATTCAACAAAGTAGCTATCATTATTATTCTCATCAAGTGTAGGAGGCATAGTATAATCACAACAAAATTTACTCTCCATAGTGGGTGGCACCAAAAGACCACTATCATTATAATCATCATATATGGGAGGCAAAGTATCATCAAAGAAAATTTTCTCCTCAATGCTTGGGGGACTAAAAAGATCATGAAAACCAACTTCCCCAAGCTTAGAACTTTCTATATCATTATCAACAATGGTGTTCAAAGCGTTCATACTAATATTACTGCCAACGATGCAAATAAGGTTTCATAGGTTTTTTAATTTTCGCATCAAACCATCCATGTCTTAAATCAGGAAATAGAATAAGAAGCTCATTGTTGTCCATTATGCCAAACTAGTGTAAACAAGAAACAAAAAGATGCAATTGCAGGATCTAAAGGAAATAGCTTCGAGCACACACACAACGGCGCCGTAAAAGTACTTTACCCGGGACCGGAGTATGAGTGTCTTTTACCTTTCCTCCCCGCAACGGCGCCAGTAAAATAGCTTCATGTCTACGGGTGCTTCTATTCTTGTAGACGAGTGTTGGGCCTCCAAGAGCAGAGGTTTGTAGAACAGCAAGCAAGTTTCCCTTAAGTGGATCACCCAAGGTTTATCGATCTCGTGGAGGAAGAGGTCAAAGATATCCCTCTCATGCAACCCCGCAACCACAAAGCAAGAAGTCTCTTGTGTCCCCAACACACCTAATAGGTGCACTAGTTCGGCGAAGAGATAGTGAAATACGGTGGTATGAATAAATGCGAGCAGCGAGTAACGGCGCCGTAAAAGTGCTTGTCTGGCGTGCGCTTGATGGTAGTATTATTGCAGGAAGTAAAGATGCAGAAAAACAAGTAAACAAGCAACGATAGCAGTATTTAGGAACAAGGCCTAGGGATCATACTTTCACTAGTGGACACTCTCAACATTGATCACATAACAGAATAAATAGATAGATGCTAGACTCTACACCCTCTTGTTGGATGATGAACACCACTAACTGTGTAGGATTACACGAACCCTCAATGCCGGAGTTAACAAGATCCACAATATTCAATGTTCATATTTAAATAACCTTAGAGTGCATAACAGATCAACATAACCAAACCAAGTACTAACATAGCATGCACACTGTCACCTTCACACTACGAAAGGAGGCATAAATCACATCAATACTATCATAGCAATAGTTAACTTCATAATCTACAAGAGATCACAATCATAGCCTACGCCAAGTACTACACGATGCACACATTGTCACCATTACACCGTGCAGGAGGAATAAACTACTTTAATAACATCACTAGAGTAGCACACAGATAAATTGTGATACAAAACACATTGCAATCATAAAGAGATATAAATATGCACTTCACTATGCCATTCATAACAGTGAATAAGTATTCTGTGAAATATAGCCTAAGAGACCCACACGGTGCACACACTGTCACCTTTACACACGTGGGACAAGGAGTCTCCGGAGATCACATAAGTAAAACCCACTTGACTAGCACAATGACATCTAGATTACAAGCATCATCATATGAATCTCAATCATGTAGGGCAGCTCATGAGATTATTGTATTGAAGCACATAGGAGAGAGATTAACCACATAGCTACCGGTACAGCCCCGAGCCTCGATGGAGAACTACTCCCTCCTCATGGGAGATAGCAGCGTTGATGAAGATGGCGGTGGTGTCGATGGAGGAGCCTTCCGGGGGCACTTCCCCGTCCCGGCGGCGTGCCGGAACAGAGACACCTGCCCCCAGATCTTGGCTTCGCGATGGCGGCGGCTCTAGAAGGTTTCTCGTACCGTGGCTTTTCCGTATCGAAGTTTTAGGTCAGGGACCTTTTTATAGGCGAAGAGGCGGCGTCAGAAGGTCAACGAGGCGGTGACACGCTAGGGGGCGCCCCCCTAGGCCGCGCCGGGCTATCGTCTGGGGGCCCAGTGGCCCCCCTCTGGCGACTCTCGGGTGTTCTGGAAGCTTCGTGGAAAAATAGGATGCTGTGGGCCTTGATTTCGTCCGATTCCGAGAATATTTCCTTACTAGGATTTCTGGAACCAAAAACAGCAGAAAACAGGAACTGGCACTTCGACATCTCGTCAATAGGTTAGTTCCGGAAAACGCATAATAATGACATAAAGTGTGTATAAAACATGTAGATATGATCAATAATGTGGCATGGAACACAAGAAATTATCGATACGTCGGAGACGTATCAGCGTCCCCAGAAACATGGTTACCGCTCAACAAGCAACTTATAAGAAATAAGATACATAAGCGACACATTCATCACCACAATAGTTTTTAGGCTACTTTCCCATGAGCTATGTATTGCAAAGACAAGGAATGAAACTTTAAAGGTAGCACGCAAGCAATTTACTTTTGAATGGCAGAGAAATACCACATAGTAGGTAGATATGGTGGACACACATGGCTCAAGGTTTTGGATGCACGAGAAGCATTCCCTCTCAGTACAAAGCTTTGGCTAGCAAGGTTGTTTGAAGAAAACACAAGTATGAACCGGTACAGCAAAACTTACATAAGAACATAACTGTCTCCTTGTTGTTCAAACACTTTTACCAGAAAATATCTAGACTTTTAGAGAGAGACCAATCATGCAAACCAAATTTCAACAAGCTCTATGGTAGTTCTTCATTAATAGGTTTAAACTACATGATGCAAGAGCTTAAAAATGATCTACTTGAGAACTCAAAACAATTGCCAAGTATCAAATTATTCAAGACCATATACCAATTACCACATGAAGCATTTTCTGTTTCCAACCAAATAGCAATAAACGAAGCGGTTTTCAACCTTCGCCATGAACATTAAAAGTAAAGCTAAGAACACAAGTGTTCATATGAAACCGCGGAGCGTGTCTTTCTCCCACACAAGGAATGCTAGGCTCCGAATTTATTCAAACACAAACGAAAATAAAAACATACAGACGCTCCAAGTAAAGCACATAAGATGTGACAGAATAAAAATATAGTTTCACTAGAGGTGACCTGATAAGTTGTCGATGAAGAACTGTCTTCTTGAAATATGCAGGGATGAACCACGGGGGCATCCCCAAGCTTAGACTTTTCACTCTTCTTGATCATATTATATCATCCTCCTCTCTTGACCCTTGAAAACTTCCTCCACACCAAACTCAAAACAAACTCATTAGAGGGTTAGTGCATAATCAAAAATTCACATGTTCGGAGAGGACACAATCATTCTTAACACCTCTGGACATTACCCAAAGCTACTGAAAGTTAATGGAACAAAGAAATCCATTCAACACAGTAAAAGAGGCAATGTGAAATAAAAGGCAGAATCTGTCAAAACAGAACAGTCCATAAAGACGAATTTTTTTGAGGCACTTAACATGCTCAGATGAAGAAGATCAAATAGAATGAAAGTTGCGTACATATCTGAGGATTACTCATGAATTTTCGCAGATTTTTTAGAGTCTCCTACAGAGAGATTTACTCAAATTCGTGACAGCTAGAAATCTGTTTCTGCGCAGAAATCCAAATCTAGTATCAACCTTACTATCAAAGACTTTACTTGGCACAACAATACAATAAAGTAAAGATAAGGAGAGGTTGCTACAGTAGTAACAACTTCCAAGACACAAATATAAAACAAAAATTGCAGAAATAAAATAATGGGTTGTCTCCCATAAGCGCTTTTCTTTAACGCCTTTCAGCGAGGCGCAGAAAGTGTAAATCAAGTAACATCATCATTATCAGAGTTGGGGGTTTTCTCAACGATGCATTGTATCTTATCTATGTTAGTTTCAGAGGCTCCCCTTTCATTACTTTTAGGCTTACTATCCTCCTCAAATAAATTTTCAGGAATAATCCAATCAAAATTCTTTTCTAATGCCTCATGCATTCCTATGAGCTTAATAGGTATTGGTACTTTAGTCTCCCCCTCAAAATTGGTTTTATTAGTGTACTTTAGCCTATGTTTTTCCATCATTTCAAGGATGTTTGCAAAATTGGTATAAAAGCCAAGCAACTTATATTGAATAAAGACTTTTCTAGCCTCTGTAGCTACATCACCAAATTCTTTAAGAAGGGTTTCTAAAACAAAATCTTTCTTCTCTCCATCTTCCATATGAGAGAGTGTAAGAAACATATGTTGCATTATAGGATTAAGATTAACAAATCTAGCTTCCAACATGTGCACTAAAGAGGCAGTAGCATTTTCATAAGTAGGAGCAAGTTCTACCAAGGATCTATCTTCAAAATCTTTAACCGTACTAACATGAGTGAAAAATTCTTCTATATTATCTCTTCCAATGATAGACCCACGCCCTACCGGTATATCTTTCAAAGTGAACTTAGGACGAAGCATGATGAAATAAATAAAGGTAAACTGATAAATAAAGTAAATGCAAGTAACTAATATTTTTGTGTTTTTGATATAAAGAAAGCAAACAAAACAGAAAATAAAATAAAGTAAAGCAAGACAATAAACAAAGTAAAGAGATTGGATGTGGGAGACTCCCCTTGCAGCGTGTCTTGATCTCCCCGGCAACGGCGCCGTGAAAACAGTCTTGATGGCGCGTGAAGCACACGTCCGTTGGGAACCCCAAGAGGAAGGTGTGATGCACACATCAGCAAGTTTTCCCTCAGAAAGAAACCAAGGTTATCGAACCAGTAGGAGATGAAGGCCACGTGAAGGTTGTTGGTGGAGGAGTGTAGTGCGGCGCAACACCAGGGATTCCGGCGCCAACGTGGAACCTGCACAACACAACCAAAATATTTTGCCCCAACTTAACAGTGAGGTTGTCAATCTCACCGGCTTGCTGTAAACAAAGGATTAAACGTATGGTGTGGAGAATGATGTTTGTTTGCGAAGAACAACGAGAGAACAGAGTTTGCAGTAGATTGTATTTCAGATGTAAAAGAATGGACCGGGGTCCACAGTTCACTAGTGGTGTCTCTCCAATAAGATAAATAGCATGTTGGGTGAACAAATTACAGTTTGGCAATTGACAAATAGAGAGGGCATAACAATGCACATACATATCATGATGACTACTATGAGTTTTACTTAGGGCATTACGACAAAGTACATAGACCGCTATCCAAGCATGCATCTATGCCTAAAAAGTCCACCTTCGGGTTAGCATCCGCACCCCTTCCAGTATTAAGTTGCAAACAACAGACAATTGCATTAAGTATGGTGCGTAATGTAATCAACACAAATATCCTCAGACAAAGCATTGATGTTTTATCCCTAGTGGCAACAGCACATCCACAACCTTAGAAGTTTGTGTCACTGTCCCAGATTCAATGGAGGCATGAACCCACTATCGAGCATAAATACTCCCTCTTGGAGTCACAAGTATCAACTTGGCTAGAGCCTCTACTAGCAACGGAGAGCATGCAAGATCATAAACAACACATATATGATAGATCAATTAATCAACTTGACATAGTAATCCATATTCATCGGATCCCAACAAACACAACATGTGATATTACAAATAGACGATCTTGATCATGATAGGCAGCTCACAAGATCTAAACATGATAGCACAAGAGGAGAAGCCAACCATCTAGCTACTGCTATGGACCCATAGTCCAAGGATGAACTACTCACGCATCAATCCGGAGGCGGGCATGATGATGTAGAGTCCTCCGGTGATGATTGATGACCCACAAGTATAGGGGATCGCAACAGTCTTCGCGGGAAGTAAAACCCAATTTATTGATTCGACACAAGGGGAGACAAAGAATACTTGTAAGCCTTAACAACGGAGTTGTCAATTCAGCTGCACCTGGAAACAGACTTACTCGCAAGAGTTTATCGATAGTGTCAGCTTTATAGCAGTAGCGAGTGGTGAAATAACGACAGCAGTGTAACAAAGACAGCAGTAGTGATTATAGTAAACATCAGGATTAAAATACTGTAGGCACAGGGATGGATGAACGGGCGTTGCATGGATGAGAGAAACTCATGTAACAATCAAGGTAGGGCATTTGCAGATAATAATAAAACGGTATCCAAGTACTAATCAATCAATAGGCATGTGTTCCATATTTAGTCGTACGTGCTCGCAATGAGAAACTTGCACAACATCTTTTGTCCTACCAGCTGGTGGCAGCCGGGCCTCTAGGGAATCTACTGGAAATTAAGGTACTCCTTTTAATAGAGCACCGGAGCAAAACATTAACACTCCGTGAACACATGTGATCCTCATATCACTGCCTTCCCCTTCGGTTGTCCCAATTTCTGTCACTTTGGGGCCTCGGGTTCCGGACAACAATACCTGTACACAACTTGCAGGTAAGATCAGAAAGCAATGAATATCATCATGAATTGATAACATGTTTAGATCTGAGATCATGGCACTCGGGCCCTAGTGACAAGCATTAAGCATAACAAGTTGCAACAATATCATAAAAGTACCAATTACGGACACTAGGCACTATGCCCTAACAATCTTATGCTATTACATGACCAATCTCATCCAATCCCTACCATCCCCTTCAGCCTACAGCGGGGGAATTACTCACACATGGATGGGGGAAACATGGCTGATCGATGGAGAGGCGTCGGTGGTGATGATGGCGATGATCTCCTCCA
>NC_061509.1:159928111-159944316 GCF_022539505.1 Lolium rigidum | reverse complement strand
CTGGCCCTTTAACAGGAAAGTGGGACCCACCTGTGCTTTTGGCCCGGCCCATTTGATCTAATGTGGACCCTACGTACTACATGGGCCGGCCCGATAGCAGGAAAGTGGGACCCACATGCTAATTGGGCCGACCAAATAACTTCTTGGGCCGTCCCACTTGCTTAAATGTGGACCCCACTTGGTAAATGGGCCGGCCCGATACCATGAAAGTGGGTCCCACATGTCTTGTGGGCCGGCCCTTTTGCCTGTTGACTGGTCAAACTAGTGCATTCGGCCCGGCCCACATGCTTAGTGGGACGGCCCATTATTGTTTTGACCAGTCAACCTTAGAGGTTAGGCCCGGCCCACGTAACTAATGGACCAGCCCAGCTATATAGTTGACCGGTCAAACTAAGTCAGCTGGCCCGGCCCGCAAACTTAATGGGTCGGCCCGCTTAAGACGTGGCAGGCCTCGTGTGGGCCTACCATCTACCACGGGGTTTCAGCGGTTAACGCCGTTAACTTCCAGTTAACGGCGTCCGCCACGTGTCGGTTTGCATGATGTCGGCGGTCAACGGGCTCCGGAAACACTTACGCAACGGTCCGATTTTCCGTGGCGGAAGGGCGCCCAAGCGCGACGGACCGAAAAAATCGTCGTAGGACTTTGCCTGACGCAGTTTCGACAACGGAACCCATATCGTCGGGTTAGGCCCATAGGCGACGAAAAATACCCCTTAGCGGACGATTTTGAGACGTTGTCTATCAGAACTTTTCTCGTAGTGTATGTTTCCACTAAGCTAGTTGACCATTCAACTCTTGGCCTATGAACGTTGTTTCAATCATTACCTTTTAGAAATGATTTGCAAGTGCCAAACGATTCAAAATGGAATGACTCCAAAAGTCCATTTGCATGGAGTTTCTTCATGTGTTCCTTTCTAACTTGACCTAAATGGAGGTTCCACAAATAAGTGGAATTCAAATAATTTGCGTTATGGCATTTTAGCATCAGCGTTATGCATGTGTGTTTCACCATTACGATTTATAATAACTTATCCATCATACATGGAGTATGGTCATAATTTGAACAACTCATTGCTTTTATTTGACTAGAGAAAAAAAAATTATTAAGTTCTTTATTATAAATCTGAAGGGCTAGGTAGAATGCCAACGACGAACATAATAACACTTTATTTTGTTCCAGACGTGCATTATTACCACATTCCTTGTCAGTCACTTAGGTCATTGTATTCTTGTATTGCGTTGTGTTGTATGACATTTTATACCAAGCAATTTGGTACAAATACCCAAGAAATTCCATTGTGTGACCAATCAATGAATACATTCATAACATTTATATCATCTATATACACGTGAGCTAGACTTTCTAGTCTTTTCTTTCTTTCTGCCAAAATCTTTTTGTAGTTTCTCTTTCGACTTTCCTCATATTTCAGAAAACACTTCAACATCAATAACTTCTAGGCTTGTTGGTCAAATACCAATAATCTTGAGGTTCATACTTTGAAGTTGATCATCACATGACAAGTGTTCCGGATTTCACTATTAGTAACCTTTTAATGTGATGAACAATTTCACTCATAATTTTATCCATCAAAGCATGACAATTTCATGATGAAGCTACTATGGCTCATATGGATATGCGAATAATGTTGGTGCACAACTAGTTGGAGGATCGGGACGCCTAGCGTCTTCAACCTTCGTACATTCCCATAAAACTTATGAGTTTATGTAGTCTCACTGAATTATATTCTATCATCTTGTAATAAGGTCTTAGATATCACATATATCTCACACCTTGTTTATTTCTGAAAACAAATTTTTCAGCTCCTTACTTTTCAGACGGATTTGAACATCAAGTTTCACGGAGACAAGATAATTTTTAGATACTAATTGAAACCATTGCTCTTTGAATCAACAATTTGAGGATTACCAAAAGTTTGCAATAGGACTTAATCATTTCTTGACTCTTTAACGATATGGTACTAGTCCGTAAATTTACTTGTCAGATTTAAGAGTATTTCTATCTCAATGAGAAGCCTAGCGCAATGTAGAAAACGGATGCCAATTCTACAAAATTTTAATTAAAATACAATTTAGACTAAGTTCATGATAAATTGAGTTTACTATTAATTCTTTAATTAACTAGGTGAACTCCCACTCAAGACAACATCCCTCACGTTGCCTTAGTGATTACATGAACCAAATCCACTTTACCAAGTCTGATCATCACGAGAGATGATGTAGCTTCAATGGCGAACATCGACATGTTCATCATATCATCTATATGACTCATGCTTAACCTTTCGGTTTGCTGTGTTCTGAGGCCATGTTTGTACATGCTAGGCTTGCCAAGTTAAACCTTAGTTTCCCCATGTGCAAATCTGGCTTGCACCCATTGTATGCACACATTGAGTCTATCACACCCGATCATCATGTGATGCTTCGAAACAACGAGTCTTAGCAATGGTGCTAACTAAGGACGAACACTTTATTATATTGATTTTTAGTGAGAGGGATCATCTTATAATGCTACCGTCGTGATCTAAGCAATACATGATGCATAAAAAGGATTAACATCACATGCAATTCATAATGTGATATGATATGCCCCTTTTATCTTTGAGCCTTTGATCTTCATATCTAAAGCACGGGCATGATCTCCATCATCAACGGGCATGATCTCCATCATCATCGGCGGGGCGTCAAGGTCCATGGCGCCGTCTTCATGGTTGTCCACCACTTGTAGCAACTATTACAACTACTTTGAAATAAAACTACTACATGATGAATCGAAACGAAATTAAAGACAACCATAAGGCTCCTGTCGGTTGCCACAATACAATAAGGATCATCTCATACATCAAATATATTCATAATCTCATCATGGCCATATCATATCACCAAACCCTGCAAAAACAAGTTAGACGCCTATAATTTTGTTTGCATATTTTATGTGGCTTAGGGTTTTCGAGTAAGATCCGATCTACCTACGAACATGAACCACAACTCTGATACAAGTGTTGTCAAGTGCAAATTGTAAATTGGATCTTAACTATGGTGAGAGAGACAGACACCTGCAAAGCCACTTATGCAATACAAGTTGCATGTCAAGCATGGAGCAAAAGTATCATGAACGCGGTCATGTAAAGTTAGCCCGGGCCGCTTCATCCCACCATGCCGCAACATGCAAAATACACGATAAGAAAACGACAAATAAAAAAACATCAATGCCCACAAAACCATTGTGTTCTACTCGTGCAACCAATATATTCATAGACACGGCTCTGATACAACTGTAGGGATTCGAAGCATAGAAAACAAAAAATTCCTACCGCAAGAACGAATAGCAAGCCAAGATATAATCTAGTAGATGGTAGCAACGAGGTGAAGATCAACATACCCTCGAAGATTGCTAAGCGTTAACGACATAAATCTCGTGGAGGATAGTCGATCACTTGTCGCTTTAAAAAGCGCGTAGAAGATCTTAACGGTGCCACAATCGGGCAGCACCTCCGCACTTAGTCACATGTACGGTGTTGATGATGACGTCCTTCTCCCCGTTCTAGCAGGCAGCGGGTGTAGTAGATCCTCCTAGGAATCCCGCTAGCACGATGGCATGATGATGGTGGTGGTGGAGATCTCCGGCAGGGCTTTGCCGTAAGCACTGCGGGAGAAAGAGGGAGGAGGGAGTAGCTAGGGTTTGGGAGAGGGGGCACTTGGGGCGCCGGCCTAGGAGCCCCCTAGTGCGTAGTTGACGTGGGAGTTAGAAATCTTTGTGGTGTAGCTTTTCTTCAGTTCCCCGGCAACGGCGCCAGAAAATATGCTTGATGGCGTGTATTTCACACGTTCGTTGGGAACCCCAAGAGGAAGGTATGATGCGCACAGCAGCAAGTTTTCCCTCAGAAAAAAACTAAGGTTTATCGAACCAGGAGGAGCCAAGAAGCACGTTGAAGGTTGATGGTGGCGGGATGTAGTGTGGCGCAACACCAGAGATTCCGGCGCCAACGTGGAACCTGCACAACACAACCAAAGTACTTTGCCTCAACGAAACAGTGAGGTTGTCAATCTCACCGGCTTGCTGTAACAAAGGATTAACCGTATTGTGTGGAAGATGATTGTTTGCAGAGAAAACAGTAAAAACAAGTATTGCAGCAGATTTTTATTTCAGTATTAAAGAATGGACCGGGGTCCACAGTTCACTAGAGGTGTCTCTCCCATAAGATAAAAGCATGTTGGGTGAACAAATTACGGTCGGGCAATTGACAAATAGAGAGAGCATAACAATGCACATACATGTCATGATAAGTATAGTGAGATTTAATTGGGCATTACGACAAAGTACATAGACCGCCATCCAACTGCATCTATGCCTAAAAAGTCCACCTTCAGGTTATCGTCCGAACCCCCTCCAGTATTAAGTTGCAAAGCAACAGACAATTGCATTATGTATGGTGCGTAATGTAATCAACAACTACATCCTCGGACATAGCGCCAATGTTTTATCCCTAGTGGCAACAGCACAACACAACCTTAGAACTTTACGTCACTCGTCCCGGTGTCAATGCGGGCATGAACCCACTATCGAGCATAAATACTCCCTCTTGGAGTTAAGAGCAAAAACTTGGCCGAGCCTCTACTAATAACGGAGAGCATGCAAGATCATAAACAACACATATATAATAACTTGATAATTAACATAACATGGTATTCTCTATCCATCGGATCCCGACAAACACAACATAGAGTATTACAGATAGATGATCTTGATCATGTTAGGCAGCTCAAAAGATCCAACAATGAAGCACAATGAGGAGAAGACAACCATCTAGCTACTGCTATGGACCCATAGTCCAGGGGTGAACTACTCACTCATCACTCCGGAGGCGACCATGGCGGTGTAGAGTCCTCCGGGAGATGAATCCCCTCTCCGGCAGGGTGCCGGAGGAGATCTCCCAGAATCCCCCGAGATGGGATTGGCGGCGGCGTCTCTGGAAGGTTTTCCGTATCGTGGTTTTTCGCATCAGGGGTTTCGCGACGGAGGCTTTAAGTAGGCGGAAGGGCAGAGTCGGAGGGCTGACGAGGGGCCCACACCATAGGGCGGCGCGAGCCCCCCTCTGGCCGCGCGGCCCTATGGTGGCGGCGCCTCGTCGCCCCACTTCGTATCCCTTTCGGTCTTCCGGAAGCTTCGTGGCAAAATAGGACCCTGGGTCTTGATTTCGTCCAATTCCGAGAATATTTCGTTACTAGGATTTCTGAAACCAAAAACAGCAGAAAACGAGCAAGCGGCTCTTCGGCATCTTGTTAATAGGTTAGTTCCAGAAAATGCACGAATATGACATAAAGTGTGCATAAAACATGTAGGTATCATCAATAATATGGCATGGAACATAAGAAATTATCGATACGTTGGAGACGTATCAGCATCCCCAAGCTTAGTTCTGCTCGTCCCGAGCAGGTAAAACGATAACAAAAGATAATTTCTGAAGTGACATGCCATCATAACCTTGATCATACTATTTGTAAACATATGTAATGAATGCAGCGATCAAAACAATGGTAATGACATGAGTAAACAAGTGAATCATAAAGCCAAGACTTTTCATGAATAGTACTTCAAGACAAGCATCAATAAGTCTTGCATAAGAGTTAACTCATAAAGCAATAAATCAAAGTAAAGGTATTGAAGCAACACAAAGGAAGATTAAGTTTCAGCGGTTGCTTTCAACTTGTAACATGTATATCTCATGGATAATTGTCAACATAGAGTAATATAACAAGTGCAATATGCAAGTATGTAGGAATCAATGCACAGTTCACACAAGTGTTTGCTTCTTGAGGTGGAGAGAGATAGGTGAACTGACTCAACATAAAAGTAAAAAGAATGGTCCTTCAAAGAGGAAAGCATCGATTGCTATATTTGTGCTAGAGCTTTTATTTTGAAAACATGAAACAATTTTGTCAACGGTAGTAATAAAGCATATGAGTTATGTAAATTATATCTTACAAGTTGCAAGCCTCATGCATAGTATACTAATAGTGCCCGCACCTTGTCCTAATTAGCTTGGACTACCGGATCATCGCAATACACATGTTTTAACCAAGTGTCACAATGGGGTACCTCCATGCCGCCTTGTACAAAGGTCTAAGGAGAAAGCTCGCATTTTGGATTTCTCGCTTTTGATTATTCTCAACTTAGACATCCATACCGGGACAACATAGACAACAGATAATGGACTCCTCTTTAATGCATAAGCATGTGGCAACAATTATTATTCTCATATGAGATTGAGGATATATGTCCAAAACTGAAACTTCCACCATGAATCATGGATTTAGTTAGCGGCCCAATGTTCTTCTCTAACAATATGCATGCTCCAACCATTAAGGTGGTAGATCTCTCTTACTTCAGACAAGACGGACATGCATAGCAACTCACATGATATTCAACAAAGAATAGTTGATGGCGTCCCCAGAAGCACGATTATCGCACAACAAGCAACTTAATAAGAGATAAAGTGCATAAGTACATATTCAATACCACAATAGTTTTTAAGCTATTTGTCCCATGAGCTGTATATTGCAAAGGTGAATGATGGAATTTTAAAGGTAGCACTCAAGCAATTTACTTTGGAATGGCGGATAAATACCATGTAGTAGGTAGGTATGGAGGACACAAATGGCATAGTGGTTGGCTCAAGGATTTGGGATGCATGAGAAGTATTACCTCTCGATACAAGGTTTAGGCTAGCAAGGTTATTTGAAACAAACACAAGGATGAACGGTGCAGCAAAACTCACATAAAAGACATATTGTAAACATTATAAGACTCTACACCGTCTTCCTTGTTGTTCAAAACTCAATACTAGATATTATCTAGACTCTAGAGAAACCAAATATGCAAACCAAATTAGCAAGCTCTAAGTGTTTCTTCATTAATGGGTGCAAAGTATATGATGCAAGAGCTTAAACATGAGCACAACAATTGCCAAATATCAAATTATCCAAGACATTTTTAGAGTTACTACATGTAGTATTTTCCAATTCCAACCATATAACAATTTAACGAAGAAGAAACTTCGCCATGAATACTATGAGTAGAGCCTAAGGACATACTTGTCCATATGATACAGCGGAGCGTGTCTCTCTCCCATAAAGTGAATGCTAGGATCCATTTTATTCAAACAAAACAAAAACAAAAACAAACCGATGCTCCAAGCAAAGTGCATAAGATGTGACGGAATAAAAATATAGTTTCGGGGGAGGAACTCGATAATGTTGTCGATGAAGAAGGGGATGCCTTGGGCATCCCCAAGCTTAGACGCTTGAGTCTTCTTAGAATATGCAGGGGTGAACCACCGGGGCATCCCCAAGCTTAGAGCTTTCACTCTCCTTGATCATATTGCATCATACTCCTCTCTTGATCCTTGAAAACTTCCTCCACACCAAACTCGAAACAACTCATTAGAGGGTTAGTGCACAATAAAAATTAACATGTTCAGAGGTGACACAATCATTCTTAACACTTCTGTAGATTGCATAAAGCTACTGGACATTAATGGATCAAAGAAATTCATCCAACATAGCAAAAGAGGCAATGCGAAATAAAAGGCAGAATCTGTCAAAACAGAACAGTCCGTAAAGATGGATTTTATTAGGCCACCAGACTTGCTCAAATGAAAATGCCCAAATTGAATGAAAGTTGTGTACATATCTGAGGATCATGCACGTAAATTGGCTTAATTTTCTGAGCTACCTACAGGGAGGTAGACCCAGATTTGTGACAGAAAAGAAATCTGGAACTGCGCAGTAATCCAAATCTAGTACTTACTTTACTATCAAAGACTTTACTTGGCACAACAAAACATAAAACTAAGATAAGGAGAGGTTGCTATAGTAGTAAAAAACTTCCAAAACTCAAATATAAAACAAAAATACTGTAGTAAAAACATGGGTTGTCTCCCATAAGCGCTTTTTTTTAACGCCTTTCAGCTAGGCGCAGAAAGTGTATATCAAGTAACATCAAGAGATGAAGCATCAACATCATAATTTGTTCTAATAATAGAATCATAAGGTAACTTAATTCTCTTTCTAGGGAAGTGTTCCATACCTTTCTTGAGAGGAAATTGATATTTAATATTACCTTCCTTCATATCAATAGTAGCACCAACGGTTCGAAGAAAAGGTCTTCCCAATATAATGGGGCAAGATGCATTGCATTCAATATCCAAGACAACAAAATCAACGGGGACAAGGTTATTGTTAACCATAATATGAACATTATCAACTTTCCCCAAAGGTTTCTTTTTAGCATTATCAGCGAGATTAACATCAGTTTTTCAATGGTGGCAAGTCAAGCATATCATAGACTTTTTTAGGCATAACAGAAATACTTGCACCAAGATCACATAAAGCATTACAATCAAAATCTTTGACTCTCATTTTAATGATGGGCTCCCAACCATCCTCTAGCTTTCTAGGAATAGAAGTTTCAAGTTTTAGTTTCTCTTCTCTAGCTTTTATGAGAGCATTTGTAATATGTTTTGTGAAAGCCAAGTTTACGACGCTAGCATTGGGACTCTTAGCAAGTTTTTGTAAGAACTTTATAACTTCAGAGATGTGGCAATCATCAAAATCTAAATCATTACAATCTAAAGCAATGGGATTATCATCCCCAAGGTTGGAAAAAATTTCAGCAGTTTTATCACAGGAAGTTTCAGCAGTTTTAGCAGTTTCAGGTAATTTTGCGCGCTTTGCACTAGGAGTAGAAACATTGCCAACACCAATTATTTTACCATAGTAGGAGGTGCAGCAACATGTGACTCATTAGCATTGCTAGTGGTAGTAATAGTCCAAACTTTAGCTACATTTTTCTCTTTAGCTAGTTTTTCATTTTCTTCTCTATCCCACCTAGCACGCAGTTCAGCCATTAATCTTATGTTCTCATTAATTCTAACTTGGATGGCATTTGCTGTAGTAACAATTTTATTTTCAATATCCCTATTAGGCATAACTTTCGATTTCAAAAGATCAACATCATAAGCAAGACTATCAACCTTAGAAGCAAGAATATCAATTTTATTGAGCTTTTCCTCAACAGATTTGTTAAAGGCAGTTTGTGTACTAATAAATTCTTTAAGCATAGCTTCAAGTCCAGGGGGTGTATTCATATTATTGTTGTAAGAATTCCCATAAGAATTAGCATAGCCGTTACCATTATTATAAGGATATGGCCTATAGTTATTACTAGAATTGTTCCGATAAGCATTGTTGTTGAAATTATTATTTTTAATGAAGTTTACATCAACATGTTCTTCTTGGGCAACCAATGAAGCTAATGGAACATTATTAGGATCAACATTAGTCCTATCATTCGCAAGCATAGACATAATAGCATCAACCTTATCACTCAAGGAAGAGGATTCTTCAACGGAATTTACCTTCTTACCTTGTGGAGCTCTTTCCGTGTGCCATTCAGAGTAATTAACCATCATATTATCAAGGAGCTTTGTTGCTTCACCAAGAGTGATGGACATAAAGGTACCTCCAGCAGCTGAATCCAATAAATTCCGCGAAGAAAAGTTCAGATCCTGCATAAAAGGTTTGGATGATCATCCAAGTAGTCGATCCATGGGTTGGGCAATTTTTAACCAAAGATTTCATTCTTTCCCAAGCTTGAGCAACATGTTCATTATCCAATTGTTTAAAATTCATTATGCTACTCCTCAAAGATATAATTTTAGCAGGGGGATAATATCTACCAATAAAAGCATCCTTGCATTTAGTCCATGAATCAATACTATTCTTAGGCGAGAGATAGCAACCAATCTTTAGCTCTTCCTCTTAATGAGAAAGGAAACAATTTTAATTTTATAATGTCACCATCTACATCTTTATATTTTTGCATTTCACACAATTCAACAAAATTATTGAGATGGGCAGCAGCATCATCAGAACTAATACCAGAAAATTGCTCTCGCATAACAAGATTTAGTAAAGCAGGTTTAATTTCAAAGAATTCTGCTGTAGTAGCAGGTGGAGCAATAGGTGTGCATAAGAAATCATTATTATTTGTGCTAGTGAAGTCACACAACTTAGCAGTAGTAAATAAAACTAACTAGATAAAGTAAATGCAAGTAAACTAATTTTTTTGTGTTTTTGATATAGCAAACAAGACAGTAAATAAAGTAAAGCTAGCAACTAATTTTTTTGTGTTTTGATATAATGCAGCAAACAAAGTAGTAAATAAAATAAAGCAAGACAAAAACAAAGTAAAGAGATTGGGAAGTGGAGACTCCCCTTGCAGCGTGTCTTGATCTCCCCGGCAACGGCGCCGAGAAAATATGCTCGGTGCGTAGTTGACGTGGGAGTTAGAAATCTTTGTGGTGTAGCTTTTCTTCAGTTCCCCGGCAACGGCGCCAGAAAATATGCTTGATGGCGTGTATTTCACACGTTCGTTGGGAACCCCAAGAGGAAGGTATGATGCGCACAGCAGCAAGTTTTCCCTCAGAAAGAAACCAAGGTTTATCGAACCGGGAGGAGCCAAGAAGCACGTTGAAGGTTGATGGCGGCGGGATGTAGTGCGGCGCAACACCGGAGATTCCGGCGCCAACGTGGAACCTGCACAACACAACCAAAGTACTTTGCCCCAACGAAACAGTGAGGTTGTCAATCTCACCGGCTTGCTGTAACAAAGGATTAACCGTATTGTGTGGAAGATGATTGTTTGCGAGAGAAAATAGTAAAAACAAGTATTGCGAGCAGATTTGTATTTCGAGTATTAAAGAATGGACCGGGGTCCACAGTTCACTAGAGGTGTCTCTCCCATAAGATAAAAGCATGTTGGGTGAACAAATTACGGTCGGGCAATTGACAAATAGAGAGAGCATAACAATGCACATACATGTCATGATAAGTATAGTGAGATTTAATTGGGCATTACGACAAAGTACATAGACCGTCATCCAACCGCATCTATGCCTAAAAAGTCCACCTTCGGGTTATCGTCCGAACCCCATCCGAGTATTAAGTTGCAAAGCAACATACAATTGCATTAAGTATGGTGCGTAATGTAATCAACAACTACATCCTCGGACATAGCGCCAATGTTTTATCCCTAGTGGCAACAGCACAACACAACCTTAGAACTTTCTGTCACTGTCCCAGGTGTCAATGCAGGCATGAACCTACTATCGAGCATAAATACTCCCTCTTGGAGTTAAGAGCAAAAACTTGTCCAGAGCCTCTACTAATAACGGAGAGCATGCAAGATCATAAACAACACATATATAATAACTTGATAATTAACATAACATGGTATTCTCTATCCATCGGATCCCGACAAACACAACATAGAGTATTACAGATAGATGATCTTGATCATGTTAGGCAGCTCACAAGATCCAACAATGAAGCACAATGAGGAGAAGACAACCATCTAGCTACTGCTATGGACCCATAGTCCAGGGGTGAACTACTCACTCATCACTCCGGAGGCGACCATGGCGGTGTAGAGTCCTCCGGGAGATGAATCCCCTCTCCGGCAGGGTGCCGGAGGAGATCTCCAGAATCCCCCGAGATGGGATTGGCGGCGGCGGCGTCTCTGGAAGGTTTTCCGTATCGTGGTTTTTCACATCAGGGGTTTCGCGACGGAGGCTTTAAGTAGGCGGAAGGGCAGAGTCGGAGGGCTGACAAGGGGCCCACACCATAGGGCGGCGCGGGCCCCCTCTGGCCGCGCGGCCCTATGGTGGCGGCGCCTCGTCGCCCCACTTCGTATCCCTTTCGGTCTTCTGGAAGGTTCGTGGCAAAATAGGACCCCGGGTCTTGATTTCGTCCAATTCCGAGAATATTTCGTTACTAGGATTTCTGAAACCAAAAACAGAAGCAACGCGGCTCTTCGGCATCTTGTTAATAGGTTAGTTCCAGAAAATGCACGAATATGACATAAAGTGTGCATAAAACATGTAGGTATCATCAATAATATGGCATGGAACATAAGAAATTATCGATACGTTGGAGACGTATCACCCCCTGGTGGTGCAGCTGGCTTGATGTGTTCAGCCCCTCCCTCTCCTCCTCTATATATAGGTGGAAAACCTAGGGTTCCCCCAAAAACCACTTTGGAGTCCAACTCCCAAACTTACCAAAATTGAAAACCTAGAGGGAAAGGGATTTCTCCCTTTCCTTCTCTTGTTGGCCGGCCACCATGGTGGAGTCCACCATGGACTCCACCTTCCCACTTGGTGGGTTGGCTAGGGCTGGTGGAATCCCTCCAGGACTGCACCTGCCATAGTGAATTGTTCCAGATGATTCTAGAACCTTCCGGAACCTTCCATAAATTCACCGAACCAATTTCCAAACTCGGAAGTGTGACTTCCTTTATATGAATCTCATTCTCCGGACCATTCCGGAACTCCTCGTGATGTCTTGGATCCCATCCGAGACTTTGAACAATATTCGAAGTCCATTCCATATTCCATATCTACATAAAACGACATCGAACCTTAACTGTGTCACCCTACGGTTCGTGAACTGTGCAGACATGATCGAGACACTTCTCCGATCAATGATCAATAGAAGGACTTGGAGATCCATAATGGATCTCACATATTCAATGATGACTTAATGATCGAAAGAATCATTAACATACGATACTGATTCCCTTTGTCGCGCGATATTTTACTTATCCGAAGTTTGATCGTCGGTATCTCTATACCTAGTTCAACCTCATTACCGATAAGTACTCTTTACTCGTACCATGATATGATATCACTTGTGAGCTAGTCACATGGTTGCAAGCTAGTTGGATGGCATTCCACCCAAGGTTGGAAAAAGCGCTAGGCGTAAGCGAGGCGGTTGGAAATTGCCTAGTGCCTAGGCGGTGCTTAAGCGTCCTAGGCGCAGCCTAGGAGGGCATATAGTTTGTACTATAAAGTGTGTAAATAGGTTATCATATGTGAATATACATTAATCTAGAGCATGTTAATGAGTAAATTACTATCAACTACCATTAGAATATGGCCATATGTCTCGATAGTGAAATGTGTCATGATTTCTTCACGGGGAAGACAATTTCATGGTTGCCCTGCCTAGACTTTCTCTTATGTCCTAGGCGAGGCGTTTGTCCATCGCCTAGTGCTTAAGCGTGAGTAAGCGTCTCGTAGGCGTCGCCTTTCCAACACTGATTCCACCGAGAGGGCCCAGAGTGTATCTATCCGTCATTTGGATGGACAAATCCCACTATTGATCCACGCGCTTCAACCTATACTTTCCAAATACTTAATGCCACCTTTATAAATACCCATTTACGAAGTAGTGTTTGGTGTCATCAAAGCATCCATCCGGTGTAGGTGATTAACATGATCTCATGGTCTAAGGATGAGGTTATGCTGGGCGCGGAGTTGATGAAGGAGAATTTATGCGCAACGTTGAGTGGAACCCCAAGAGGAAGGTATGATGAGCACAGCAAGAAGTTTTCCTTCAGTAAGAAACCAAGGTTTATCGACCAGTAGGAGAAAAACGTTCTCTCCCAAGGTGTTGCAAACAAACTCATGGCAGGGCGCACTACCGGCGTCAGCAGCAACGTGGAGAGCTGCACACAAACAACCAAGTACTTTGTCCCCAACTTTCAGCGAGGTTGTCAAGCTCACTGGTTTTGCTGAAAACAAAGGATTAAACGAACCATGTGGAAAAAGAATTGTTTGCAGAGAACAGAACAGAAAAATGTTGTAGAAGATTGCAATTAAAAGAAGAAGGACCGGGGTCCACAGTTCACTAGAGGCACCTCCCCAATAAAATAAATATGTTGGGTAAACAAATTACACATGGCCAATTGACAAACAGAGATTCTACGCTAATGTTTGGTGCAGAATACATGCTATGAAAGTATGCGGGTATTACAACAATATACATAGACCGTAATCCAACTGCATCTATGACTAATAATCCACCTTCAGGATTGCATCCGCGACACCCTCCAGTATTAAGTTGCAAGAAACGGACTATCACTTTAAGCAATGTGTGTAAAGTAAACGATGAAACTACCCTTGAATAGAATACCGTTGTTTTCTCCCTAGTAGCAACAGCACATCTACAACCGTAGAGAACGAGGTCACTTCTCATGGTTAAATAGAGGCATGAACCCACTATCGAGCATAAATACTCCCTCTTGGAGTTGCTAGCATCTACTTGGCCAGAGCATCTACTAGAAACGGAGAGCATGCAAGATCATAATAACATAATACATAATCTCAACCAAAGCAATCTCTCTATAAATCGGATCCACATTAAACCAAAATGTAGCAATTACAAATAGATGATCTTGATCATGTTAGGCAGCTCACAAGATCTATACATGAAGCACAACAAGGAGAGGACAGTCATCTAGCTACTGCTATGGACCCATGGTCCCGTGGAGGACTACTCACGCATCACCTCGGATGAAGACATGACGATGTAGAGGCCTCCGGTGGTGATTTCCCTATCCGACAGGGTGCCGAGATGGACTGCGGAACCCTCCTGAACTAGGATTTCGGTTGACGGCGGCGTCGGAAATTTTCGTGGATGGAGGCTCGGGTCCCTGGGGTTTTCCCGATACGAGGAATAAATAGGCGGAAGGGCGGAGCAAACGAGGCGACGAGGCGCCAAAAAAGGGCCAGGCGCGGCCAAGGGTGGGGCCGCGCCTGTTCTATGTACAGCCACGTGGTAGCTCTCCTGTGCGTGTCCTTCTGGCTCTGTCTTCGTCCAGGAAAAATAAGACGTTGGGCTTTTGTTTTGTCCAATTCCGAGAAACTTTCATGTACAACTTTTCTGAAACACAAAAACAACAGAAAACAAGAACTGGCACTGCGTTAATAGGTTAGTCCCAGAAAATGTTAAAAAGTGTGGAAAAGTACACATAAAACATATAAGAATTGTAAAAAAACAAGCATGGAGCATAAAAAATTATAGATACGTTTGGGACGTATCATGTTACTATGTATCTTAAAGCTTGAAGCACAACGAACTTAATGACTTGATCATATGCTATGCTTATTATGGGTGTATGTCCATCACATCATTCACCTAATGATATGATCTTGTTATTAATAACATCCAATGTTCATGATCAGGAAACCATGATCATCTATTAATCACGAACCTAGTTTAACAAGAGACTTACTAGGGACTCTGATACGTCTCCAACGTATCTATAATTTCTGATGTTCCATGCTTATATTATACCAATTGCTACATGTTTTATATACACTTTATATCATTTTGATGCATTTTCCGGGACTAACCTATTAACAAGCTGCCGAAGTGCCAGTTCCTGTTTTCTGTTGTTTTTGGTTCCAGAAAATTACTTCTGCGAATATTCTCGGAATTGCGCGAAACAAAAGGCCACGTCCCTATTTTTCCAGAAGCTTCACGGAGTCCGAAGGAGAGACAAAGGGGGCCACGAGGTGGCCACCTCATAGGGTGGCGCGGCCCCACCTTCTGCCGCGCCACCAGGTGGGGTGGGCCCCTCGGGACTCCCCCGACGCTGCCCCTTCGCCTATATATTGCCCCAGATGCGAAAACCCTAAATACATCTATCATACTCCAGAAAGACCCCCGGCAACAGCGCCAGAAAATAGTCTTGATAACCCACAAGTATAGGGGATCGCAACAGTCTTCGAGGGAAGTAAAACCCAAATTTATTGATTCGACACAAGGGGAGACAAAGAATACTTATAAGCCTTAACAGCTGAATTGTCAATTCAGCTGCACCTGGAAAAGCACTAGTAACAGGGGTGATGTAAAAGAGCAGTAATATGAGAGCAATAGTAACAGTAACACAGCAGCAGTAGCAGTAACACAGAGGCAATGCCACCAGAAAATAGTTGATACTACTTCTAATGGCATATAGGACCGAGTGAGTATTTGATGATGAAAGATGAACCGGGGTTCCCAGCTATCTACACTAGTGGTAACTCTCCAATAACAAGTGTTGGGTGAACAAATTACAGTTGGGCAATTGACATAATTATTATAGCATCAAGACAGAACATCCAGTTTATTAATCATGTAGGCATGTTTTCCATATATAGTCATGATGGGATTCGTAGCATAGAAAACAAAAAACTTCCTACCGCGAGAACGCAATCCAAGCCAAGATGCAATCTAGAAGATGGTAGCAACGAGGGGATGAACGAGACTAACCCTTGAAGATTTCCAAAGCCTACGAGATT
>NC_061509.1:159900103-159928011 GCF_022539505.1 Lolium rigidum | reverse complement strand
GCTTTCAAAAGCGCGTAGAAGATCTTGACGGTGCCACAATCGGGCGGTGATACGTCTCCGACGTATCGATAATTTCTTATGTTCTATGCCATATTATTGATGATACCTACATGTTTTATGCACACTTTATGTCATATTCGTGCATTTTCCGGAACTAACCTATTAACAAGATGCCGAAGTGCCGGTTCTCGTTTTCTGCTGTTTTTGGTTTCGAAATCCTAGTAACGAAATATTCTCGGAATTGGACGAAACGAAGACCCGGGGGCCTATTTTTCCACGGAGCTTCCGGAAGACCGAAGAACATACGAAGTGGGGCCACGAGGTGGCGACACCACAGGGCGGCGCGGCCAAGGAGGGCCGCGCCGCCCTATGGTGTGGGCCCCTCGTCGGCCCCCGACTCCGCCCTTCCGCCTACTTAAAGACTCCGTCGCGAAACCCACGAGGCGAAAAACCACGATACGGAAAACCTTGCGAGACGCCGCCGCCGCCGATCCCATCTCGGGGGATCCCGGAGATCTCCTCCGGCACCCTGCCGGAGAGGGGATTCATCTCCCGGAGGACTCTACACCGCCATGGTCGCCTCCGGAGTGATGAGTGAGTAGTTCACCCCTGGACTATGGGTCCATAGCAGTAGCTAGATGGTTGTCTTCTCCTCATTGTGCTTCATTGTTGGATCTTGTGAGCTGCCTAACATGATCAAGATCATCTATCTGTAATTCTATATGTTGTGTTTGTCGGGATCCGATGGATAGAGAATACCATGTCATGTTAATTATCAAGTTATTACATATGTGTTGTTTATGATCTTGCATGCTCTCCGTTACTAGTAGAGGCTCTGGCCAAGTTTTTTGCTTTTAACTCCAAGAGGGAGTATTTATGCTCGATAGTGGGTTCATGCTCGCATTGACACCAGGACGAGTGACGGAAAGTTCTAAGGTTGTGTTGTGCTTGTTGCCACTAGGGATAAAACATTGGCGCTATGTCCGAGGATGTAGTTGTTGATTACATTACGCACCATACTTAATGCAATTGTACTGTTGCTTAGCAACTTAATACTTGGAGGGGTTCGGATGATAACTCTGAAGGTGGACTTTTTAGGCATAGATGCGGTTGGATGGCGGTCTATGTACTTTGTCGTAATGCCCAATTAAATCTCACTATACTTATCATGTCATGTATGTGCATTGTTATGCCCTCTCTATTTGTCAATTGCCCGACTGTAATTTGTTCACCCAACATGCTTTTATCTTATGGGAGAGACACCTCTAGTGAGCTGTGGACCCCGGTCCATTCTTTTAATACTTGAAATACAAATCTGCTTGCAATACTTGTTTTTACTTGTTTTCTCTGCAAACAATCATCTTCCACACAATACGGTTAATCCTTTGTTACAGCAAGCCGGTGAGATTGACAACCTCACCTGTTTCGTTGGGGCAAAGTACTTTGGTTGTGTTGTGCAGGTTCCACGTTGGCGCCGGAATCTCCGGTGTTGCGCCGCACTACATCCCGCCGCCATCAACCTTCAACGTGCTTCTTGACTCCTACTGGTTCGATTAAACCTTGGTTTCTTACGAGGGAAACTTGCCGCTGTGCGCATCACACCTTCCTCTTGGGGTTCCCAACGGACGTGTCAACTACACGCATCAAGCAAATTTCACGGCGCCGTTGCCGGGAAGATCAAGACACGCTGCAAGGGGAGTCTCCACTTCTCAATCTCTTTACTTTGTTTTTGTCTTGCTTTATTTTATTTACTACTTTGTTTGCTGCATTATATCAAAACACAAAAAAAATTAGTTGCTAGCTTTACTTTATTTACTGTCTTGCACTCTATATCAAAAACACAAAAAAAATTAGTTACTTGCATTTACTTTACTTATTTCATCATGTTTCCTCTTAATTTTACTGTAAAAGATATACCTGTGGGACAAGGGTCTATAATTGGAAGAGATAATATAGAAGAATTTTTCACCCATGTTAGTATGCATGAAGATCTTAAAGATATACCACTTGCAAAAGCTGTCCCTACTTATGAAGATGCCTCTATTTCTTTGGTACGCATGATGGAAGCTAGATTTATTAGTCTCAACCCCATGATACAACACATGTTTCTTACACTTTCTGATATGGAGCGGGGAGAGAAGAGAGATTTTGTTCTAAAAGTCTTAGTGCGAGAATTTGAAGATATAGCTATAGAAGCTAGAAAAGTTTTTATTAAGCATAAGAGGCTTGGCTTTTATACCGACTTTAAAAGAACACTTGAAAAAATGGATATGTATAGACTAAAATACACTAATAATGCTAATGATGATGGGGAGATTAAAGCACCAATACCATGTAAGCTCCTAGCAATACATGAAGCTCTAGAAAATAATTATGCTTGGCTTGTTCCTGAAAATTTGTTTGATGAGAATAGCAAGCCTAAGACTAATGAAAAGGGAGCCTCTGAAACTTACATAGATAATATACAATGCATGGTTGAGAAAACTCCAAACCCCGCTGTAGGTGCACCACCCTTCGATAACACTTGAGATACACTTTCTGCGCCTAGCTGAAAGGCGTTAAAGAAAAGCGCTTATGGGAGACAACCCATGTTTTTACTCCAGTATTTTTGTTTTATATTTGTGTCTTGGAAGTTGTTTACTACTGTAGCAACCTCTTCTTATCTTAGTTTTATGTTTTGTTGTGCCAAGTAAAGTCTTTGATAGAAAAGTAAGTACTAGATTTGGATTACTGCGCAGTTCCAGATTTCTTTGCTGTCACGAATCTGGGTCTATCTCCCTGTAGGTAGCTCAGAAAATTAAGCCAAATTACGAGCATGATCCTCAGATATGTACGCAACTTTCATTCAATTTGAGCATTTTCGTTTGAGCAAGTCTGGTGGCCTAATAAAATCCATCTTTACGGACTGTTCTGTTTTGACAGATTCTGTCTTTTATTTCGCATTGCCTCTTTTGCTATGTTGGATGAATTTCTTTGATCCATTAATGTCCAGTAGCTTTATGCAATGTCCAGAAGTGTTAAGAATGATTGTGTCACCTCTGAACATGTGAATTTTTATTATGCACTAACCCTCTAATGAGTTGTTTCGAGTTTGGTGTGGAGGAAGTTTTCAAGGATCAAGAGAGGAGTATGATGCAATATGATCAAGGAGAGTGAAAGCTCTAAGCTTGGGGATGCCCCGGTGGTTCACCCCTGCATATTCTAAGAAGACTCAAGCGTCTAAGCTTGGGGATGCCCAAGGCATCCCCTTCTTCATCGACAACATTATCAGGTTCCTCCCCTGAAACTATATTTTTATTCCGTCACATCTTATGTACTTTACTTGGAGCGTCGGTTTGTTTTTGTTTTTTGTTTTGTTTGAATAAAATGGATCCTAGCATTCACTTTATGGGAGAGAGACACGCTCCGCTGTAGCATATGGACAAATATGTCCTTAGGCTCTACTCATAGTATTCATGGCGAAGTTTCTTCTTCGTTAAATTGTTATATGGTTGGAATTGGAAAATGCTACATGTAGTAACTCTAAAATGTCTTGGATAATTTGATACTTGGCAATTGTTGTGCTCATGTTTAAGCTCTTGCATCATATAATTTGCACCCATTAATGAAGAAATACTTAGAGCTTGCTAATTTGGTTTGCATATTTGGTTTCTCTAGAGTCTAGATAACATCTAGTATTGAGTTTTGAACAACAAGGAAGACGGTATGGAGTCTTATAATGTTTACCATATGTCTTTTATGTGAGTTTTGCTGTACCGTTCATCCTTGTGTTTGTTTCAAATAACCTTGCTAGCCTAAACCTTGTATCGAGAGGGAATACTTCTCATGCATCCAAAATCCTTGAGCCAACCACTATGCCATTCGTGTCCACCATACCTACCTACTACATGGTATTTATCCGCCATTCCAAAGTAAATTGCTTGAGTGCTATCTTTAAAATTCCATCATTCACCTTTGCAATATATAGCTCATGGGACAAATAGCTTAAAAACTATTGTGGTATTGAATATGTACTTATGCACTTTATCTCTTATTAAGTTGCTTGTTGAGCGATAACCATGTTTCTGGGACGCCATCAACTATTCTTTGTTGGATATCATGTGAGTTGCTATGCATGTCCGTCTTGTCGCAAGCAAGAGAGATCTACCACCTTCATGGTTGGAGCATGCATATTGTTAGAGAAGAACTTTGGGCCGCTAACTAAAGCCATGATTCATGGTGGAAGTTTCAGTTTGGACATATATCCTCAATCTCATATGAGAATAATAATTGTTGCCACATGCTTATGCATTAAAGAGGAGTCCATTATCTGTTGTCCATGTTGTCCCGGTATGGATGTCTAAGTTGAGAATAATCAAAAGCGAGAAATCCAAAATGCGAGCTTTCTCCTTAGACCTTTGTACAGGCGGCATGGAGGTACCCCATTGTGACACTTGGTCAAAACATGTGCATTGCAAAGATCCGGTAGTCCAAGTTAATTAGGACAAGGTGCGGGCACTATTAGTATACTATGCATGAGACTTGCAACTTGTAAGATATAATGTACATAACTCATATGCTTTATTACTACCGTTGACAAAATTGTTTCATGTTTTCAAAATAAAAGCTCTAGCACAAATATAGCAATCGATGCTTTCCTCTTTGAAGGACCATTCTCTTTACTTTTATGTTGAGTCAGTTCACCTATCTCTCTCCACCTCAAGAAGCAAACACTTGTGTGAACTGTGCATTGATTCCTACATACTTGCATATTGTACTTGTTATATTACTCTATGTTGACAATTATCCATGAGATATACATGTTACAAGTTGAAAGCAACCGCTGAAACTTAATCTTCCTTTGTGTTGCTTCAATACCTTTACTTTGATTTATTGCTTTATGAGTTAACTCTTATGCAAGACTTATTAATACTTGTCTTGAAGTATTATTCATGAAAAGTCTTTGCTTTATGATTCACTTGTTTACTCATGTCATTACCATTGTTTTGATCGCTGCATTCACTACATATGTTTACAAATAGTATGATCAAAGTTATGATGGCATATCACTTCAGAAATTATCTTTGTTATCGTTTTACCTGCTCGGGACGAGCGGAACTAAGCTTGGGGATGCTTGATACGTCTCCGACGTATCGATAATTTCTTATGTTCTATGCCATATTATTGATGATACCTACATGTTTTATGCACACTTTATGTCATATTCGTGCATTTTCTGGAACTAACCTATTAACAAGATGCCGAAGTGCCAGTTCTCGTTTTCTGCTGTTTTTGGTTTCGAAATCCTAGTAACGAAATATTCTCGGAATTGGACGAAACGAAGACCCGGGGCCTATTTTTCCACGGAGCTTCCGGAAGACCGAAGAACATACGAAGTGGGGCCACGAGGTGGCGACACCACAAGGCGGCGCGGCCAAGGAGGGGCCCGCGCCGCCCTATGGTGTGGGCCCCTCGTCTGGCCCCCGACTCTGCCCTTCCGCCTACTTAAAGCCTCCGTCGCGAAACCCCTGAGGCGAAAAACCACGATACGGAAAACCTTACTGAGACGCCGCCGCCGCCGATCCCATCTCGGGGGATCCTGGAGATCTCCTCCGGCACCCTGCCGGAGAGGGGATTCATCTCCTGGAGGACTCTACACCTCCATGGTCGCCTCCGGAGTGATGAGTGAGTAGTTCACCCCTGGACTATGGGTCCATAGCAGTAGCTAGATGGTTGTCTTCTCCTCATTGTGCTTCATTGTTGGATCTTGTGAGCTGCCTAACATGATCAAGATCATCTATCCGTAATTCTATATGTTGTGTTTGTCGGGATCCGATGGATAGAGAATACCATGTCATGTTAATTATCAAGTTATTACATATGTGTTGTTTATGATCTTGCATGCTCTCCGTTACTAGTAGAGGCTCTGGCCAAGTTTTTGCTTTTAACTCCAAGAGGGAGTATTTATGCTCGATAGTGGGTTCATGCCCGCATTGACACCGGGACGAGTGACGAAAGTTCTAAGGTTGTGTTGTGCTTGTTGCCACTAGGGATAAAACATTGGCGCTATGTCCGAGGATGTAGTTGTTGATTACATTACGCACCATACTTAATGCAATTGTCTGTTGCTTAGCAACTTAATACCGGAGGGGTTCGGATGATAACCTGAAGGTGGACTTTTTAGGCATAGATGCAGTTGGATGGCGGTCTATGTACTTTGTCGTAATGCCCAATTAAATCTCACTATACTTATCATGTCATGTATGTGCATTGTTATGCCCTCTCTATTTGTCAATTGCCCGACTGTAATTTGTTCACCCAACATGCTTTTATCTTATGGGAGAGACACCTCTAGTGAACTGTGGACCCCGGTCCATTCTTTTAATACTGAAATACAAATCTGTCGCAATACTTGTTTTTACTGTTTTCTCTGCAAACAATCATCTTCCACACAATACGGTTAATCCTTTGTTACAGCAAGCCGGTGAGATTGACAACCTCACCTGTTTCGTTGGGGCAAAGTACTTTTGTTGTGTTGTGCAGGTTCCACGTTGGCGCCGGAATCTCTGGTGTTGCGCCGCACTACATCCCGCCGCCATCAACCTTCAACGTGCTTCTTGACTCCTACTGGTTCGATTAAACCTTGGTTTCTTACTGAGGGAAACTTGCCGCTGTGCGCATCACACCTTCCTCTTGGGGTTCCCAACGGACGTGTCAACTACACGCATCAGGCAGCACCTCCGTACTCGGTCACACGTTCGGTGTTGATGAAGATGACGTCCTTCTCCCCGTTCCAGCGGGCAGCGGAAGTAGTAGATCCTCCTTGGAATCCCGGCAGCACGACGGTGTGGTGGCGGTGTTGATGGAGATCTCCGGCGGAGCTACGCTAAGCGTATGCGGGAGAGGTGGTGGAGGAGGGCGGCTAGGGTTTGGGGAGCAGCTAGGGTTTGGGGCGCCGGCCAAGGGGGTGCGGCCAACTTGTGGTCTTGGGGTGGCCGGCCCCCTCCCCTTGCTCCTCCTTATATAGGTGGAAGCCCCAAGTCTAGTCTCCCAAGTCTTCGAGTAAGACCCCAACTCCAAAACCTACCTTTGGTGGGAAACCTACTAAAGGGGGGAGTCCTACTCAAGGTGGGACTCCCACCTTTCCTTGAGGTGGGGTGGCCGGCCACCCTTGGTGGAGTCCACCTGGGACTCCTCCCCTCAGGGTTTGGCCAGCCAAGCTAGTGGAGTCCCTTCGGGACTCCACCTTCCATAGTGCCTTTCTTCCGGACTTTTCTAGAACCTTCTAGAACCTTCCATAAATGCACCGGATCATTTCCAAACTTGGAATATGACTTCCTATATATGAATCTTATTCCCCGGACCATTCCGGACCTCCTCGTGATGTCCTGGATCCCATCCGAGAATCCGAACAAAACTTAGAACTCCAATCCATATTCCATATCTACTTAAACGACATCAAACCTTAAGTGTGTCACCCTACGGTTCGCGAACTATGCAGACATGGTTGAGACCTTTCTCTGACCTAACCAATAGCGGGATCTGGAGATCCATAATGGCTCCCACATATTCAACGATGACTTTAGTGATCGACTGAACCATTTACATACGATACCGATTCCCTTTGTCACGCGATATTTTACTTGTCCGAGGTTTGATCATCGGTATCTCTATACCTTGTTCAACCTCGTCTCCTGACAAGTACTCTTTACTCGTACCGTGGTATGTGGTCTCTTTATGAACCTTTCATATGCTTGCAAGCTAATTAGACGACATTCCACCGAGAGGGCCCAGAGTATATCTATCCGTCATCAGGATGGACAAATCCCACTGTTGATCCATAAGCCTCAACTCATATTTTCCGGATACTTAATCCCACCTTTATAACCACCCATTTAGGCAGTGGCGTTTGATGTAATCAAAGTACCCTTCCGGTATAAGTGATTTACATGATCTCATGGTCGAAAGGACTAGGTAACTATGTATCGAAAGCTTATAGCAAATGAACTTAATGACGTGATCTTATGCTACGCTTAATTGGGTGTGTCCATTGTATCATTCTGTTGACGTCAGAAACCCACTGGCGGGCAGCGACAGGCAACACAGTAGAGCCGGGAACAACTAGGGCTGCGGCTGGCCCCATTCCCTCAGAGCGACGGCCCGCAAAGCCTCCTGGTCACACGTCCGATGCCATCGCAAGGGCGTGCCACCTGACCTATACCTGGTCAGGAAGGTGTTGGATGATGCCTCGCTTAGTTTCCTGCATGGCATACACGTAAACATTAAATACGAGCCTCGATCGGCTCTCGAGTTATCCTCGTGAATCGTCTCAAAGAGCCGATCCACCCATGATTCGTACAAGGTGTCCGAATATATTGTGGTCCTGCTTGATCAAGATAAAGCTAATGAGATCTACGACGATTTAGGGTTTTCACCGCATAATCGGATAGTCCTACTCACGATTGGGCCTCGCGCTCGCGCACGGTGACCGTAAGCCGATCCTAGACAGGGCCTAAAAACCAACACGAGGTTGATCCCCGGAACATCCTTTCTAGGGCTAGCAAACTTCACCCTACACGCCGCTGGATCCTCCAACCCTTTGTAGGGCCTAACTAATGCGGATATTAAACTAATCCTTACAGAACAAGGAGGAACCGTAACGGATAGAATCTACTAAACTATGATCAAGCGGGGTGCCGCCCCTACACCTGAGATAGGTGTAAGGGCGGCTAGATGCATAAGGGTCGCACTACGACAGCATATGATACGAAGAACAATGCTAACCCTAACACACCTAAGATAACTACGTTGCTCGCCATCAAAAAGGCTTCAGCACGAGCAACGCATGAACAACGTGGGTAGGCTTGTGCTGCCTAGATCGCAAGATGCGATCTAGGCAGCATGGTGCTTACCGGAGAAACCCTCGAGACGAAGGAGTTGGCGATGCGCCGAGATTTGTTTGTGTTGAACGTTGGTTGTTGTTTATTTCATAAACCCTAGATACATATTTATAGTCCAGGGGACTTTCTAATTTAGGCGTGCACCTAACCGTGCACGGGTCAAACTCTATGTAACCGACACGTATCCTAATATGTTACAGATACACGGGCCAACTAGCCCAAACTTTGCATGTAAGGCCGATTCACATATTTCTTCTATATATATATATATATATATATATATATATATATATATATATATATATATATATCCTTCAAGTCCATCTTGATCGCGGCCCACCTCCGACTCGGTCAAATTCCGGTGATAACACATGCCCCCTCGGTTTTGGAAATGACATTTCCAAAATCATTACGCTTTTCTTTCGTCGGGTCATGTCGTGGCAGAGCAGAAACCGCCGCATAATCCTCATCATGATGCCTCGCCCCTTCCACTTCTCCACGTGGCCGCAAAATTTTCCTGTTGGGCATCATCTCCTCGGAAACTGCTGTGGCATTGAATCTCCCTTATACCCCTTTTATTTAACCGTTCTAAACAGCTCGCTCCTCCTTCGTTCTCCTCGCATTAGCACCCAAAACCCTCCTGTGCCACCATGTCTTCTTCCTCCTCCTCCTCCTCCGAGCTTTCCTACGGGTCCTCCTCCTCCCGCGAGACGCCGCCGGACATCTGTGCCCCAGAAGAATGGGACGAGGAAAGCCACGCCTCCTCCATCTGGTCCGAGGACGACAAGTCCCTGACTAGCGGGGATGAAGATCTTCAGTTCCTCGCCGACGGGGAACTGGAGTCGGAGAGCGAGGACGACCGGTTCCCCTGGGACGGCTGCCCCACCTCTGAAGAAGAGGAAGAGGAAGAGGACGACGACGACGACTCCCTCGAGGGCTACCCACCGGCGAAACGCCTCCGCATGTGGTGGGACGACGACAGCAGCGACGATGAAGACGGGGATGAAGCTCCCGTAGAGGGCTACGGGAGTAGCGACGAGGAGCCCATCGGCAGCAGTGCCGATGAGAGTTCCGAGGATGACGACGAGGGCAGCGATGGCCCGTAGATTAGGATCTACTAGTGTAGGCCTAGCAGTAGTAGATTGGTCAATAGACCCTTCTTTTGTTCTTCCTTCTTTGAGCAATCGGCTCTTTCCTTGTAAGAAATCCTGTTTATGAATGAAGAAGTTTCCCCAATTTGACTTTGCCGATTTCTTTTAAACCGATTCTCAATGAGCCGATGGCAACGCATCGGTCTCTCATAATCCGCCCTTCCTTTCTTCGACCACGGGGTGACCGCAATCTTGATCAAAACTCAAAAAACCAATGTCAGCGCATCAAGTCTTCAAGAACTATCCTTCATTCTTTCGAACAATGAATTCGAGTTCTGCCAGACCACCACCCTTGACGAAAATCGCGGCGCAGGACTAGCCGATGGCCACCCAATCGGCTTTCAAAAACAGAGCATCCACCAGGCCAGCTGCCCCCCGAGTCTCAGTCAAGGCGAAACAGAGACGAGGGCATGCCATTCAGACAAATGGACCTGGGCTAGATCATGTATGAGAGAACTATCATGTAGAGCCAGCCGATTCCCAGCAAAATCGGCTCTCCAGAGCAGAGAACCTTCAGGGTGAGCTGCCCCCCGAGCTTCTTCAGTCCGCCTTAACCTGATCTGCACATCCCTGCTGCTCTTGGCATTGTTCTTGAAGAGAGGATCTGAGCCCTTAAACCACTCCATTGAGGAGTTCTTCCATTAGAATCTCTCTTCGTGGCTCACTCCCTGCTCCATTGATGGCCATGCATCGGCTTTCTATCCTTAAGTCTTAAGTCGACGTCTGCGCATCGGCTGTGCTTAAAAAATTTCGAATTTTTTTTACGGCCGATTTATGTATCGGCCCCCATACTTCAATACCCATCATCAAAGGATATCTTAGGCTGCTGGGCATTTGCAGGACGCTTCTACTGAATATCCTCGTGTTTTATCCACCTGGGTGCCCCCCCGAGCCGATTCTTTCAAGGGACTTGATGGTATCGGCTCTGTCGGATTAAATGTTGAACCCAGGCAGAATGGATGGTGAGGATAATTTTGGCCGATTGCTGGAATCGGCCTCCACGTTGCTTGTTCGACGAAGGTTTTGTAATGTCCTTCCATAAATTTTTGGGGCCGATCACAAGGATCAGCCTCGCCACGTTTGCTCATTGATTTGCTCCAGCTACACGGTTAGGCCAGTGGATAAAACCAGCCCAATCTCTGATTTTATCATGTTGGTGCGCTTGCTGTCGTCCACCTCGAGTGCATCATGTAACCGTGGAGCACTAAGCTTCGTCGGAAGGACGAGTACCATGTTTGTGCCAGCCGATGTTTCGTCATCGGCTTTCCTTTGCTTGGGACGCCACTCCATTTTCCGTGGACGACCCTCTTCATCCAGGGTTCGCTGAACTTTCGCAGCCAGATCAGGCCTTGCCTTCCTCAATGTATGCAAGTATAACCTTTCGGCTTCCTCCAGGCCGCGCAATCGCTGAACCCTGCGCTTTTGGGAACGGCTGAGTCCATCAGGGCACCACCTTGGCCGGTGGTACCTGTCTTCTTCTTCTCCCTCGTCTTCTGAATCTTCGAGATCTTCCAACCGAGGGGACTCAGCGCGTTTGCTTTGTGGCGGGAGCGGTGATACGTCCCCGACGTATCCATAATTTCTGTCGTTCCATGCTTGTTTTATGACAATACTTACATGTTTTGCTTGCACTTTATGATGATTTCATGCATTTTCCGGAACTAACCTATTAACAAGATGCCACAGTGCCGGTTCTGTTTTCTGCTGTTTTTGGTTCCAGAAAGGCTGTTCGGGCAATATTCTCGAATTCGACGAAACGAACACCAAACCTCCTATTTTTCCCGGAAGCACCCGAACACCGAAGAAGAGTCGGAGAGGGGCCGGAGGGCCACCACACCATAGGGCGGCGCGGCCTGGCCTGGGCCCGCGCCGGCCTGTGGTGTGGCGCCCCCAGGTGCCCCCCTGCGCCGCCTCTTCGCCTATAAAATCCCTTTCGACCTAAAAACACCGTAACTCTTGATGAAACTCCAGAAAGACTCCAGGGGCGCCGCCACCATCGCGAAACTTCAATTCGGGGGACAGAAGTCTCTGTCCCGGCACCCTGCCGGAACGGGGAAGTGCCCCCGGAAGCCATCTCCATCAACGCCATCGCCTCCATCATGCTCCGTGAGTAGTTCCCCCATGGACTACGGGTTCTAGCTGTAGCTAGTTGGTATTCTCTCCCCCATGTACTTCAATACAATGATCTCATGAGCTGCCTTACATGATTGAGATTCATCTGATGTAATCGGTGTTGTGTTTGTCGGGATCCGATGGATTGTTAAATTATGATTGTCTATCTACAAAGTTTATGAAGTTATTGTTGCTGCAATCTTGTTATTCTTAATGCTTGTCACTAGGGCCCGAGTGGCATGATCTTAGATTTGAGCTCTATACTTATTGCTTAGATTGTATCTACAAGTTGTATGCACATGTCACTGTCCGGAACCAAAGGCCCCGAAGTGACAGAAATCGGGACAACCGGAGGGGATGGCGGTGATGTGAGGGACACATGTTTTCACGGAGTGTTAATGCTTTGCTTCGGTACTCTATTAAAAGGAGTACCTTAATATCCAGTAGTTTCCCTTGAGGCCCGGCTGCCACCGGCTGGTAGGACAAAAGATGTTGTGCAAGTTTCTCATTGCGAGCACGTACGACTATTATTGGAAAACATGCCTACATGATTAATGATCTTGATATTCTGTCTTAATGCTATTTCAATCCTATCAATTGCCCGACTGTAATTTGTTCACCCAACACTTGTTATTGGAGAGTTGCCACTAGTGTAGATAGCTGGGAACCCCGGTCCATCTTTCATCATCATATACTTGTTCTACATGTCAATCTGTTTTCCGGTGCCATTGCTCTCATATCACTATTACTGCTGCTGTGTTACTGTTACTATTGCTCTCATATCATTGCTACTTTCACATCACCCCTGTTGCTAGTGCTTTTCCAGGTGCAGCTGAATTGACAACTCAGTTGTTAAGGCTTATAAGTATTCTTTACCTCCCCTTGTGTCGAATCAATAAATTTGGGTTTTACTTCCCTCGAAGACTGTTGCGATCCTCTATACTTGTGGGTCATCAAGACTATTTTCTGGCGCCGTTGCCGGGGAGGCATAGCTCTACTCATAAGTTCACCTGGGGAGTACACTCTACCTCTCTCTCTGCTTTTATTTTGTTTAGTTTACTTTTGTCTAGTTTATTTGTGCTTAGTTTATTTCTGTCTAGTATTAGTTTGCTTAGTTTACTTTTGCTTAGTTTATTTTTGTCTTGTTTGTCGCATATACCCAAAAATCCATAAAAATTTGAAAAATCTAAAACTTAAAAACTGCTGTTATGGGAGAACCTACAACCTACTTGGAGCTTATAGAATGTTATAATAACTAGCTGAGTGGCCCGCGCAATTTGCGCGGCTAGCAATGAGATTATTTGAATCTTGATGTCTGGTGTATTTATGTTCTTGTTGGTACCATTTTGAAACATTCAAAGAGAAATAATATGTGAAAATAAATCATATAATATATTTTACTCAATATATAGAGCTTCCCAACTATTCACTCTTTTCAATGTGGGTGATAATACACGTGTTATAAATACAATCCGTGGGTAAATTCAATTTTCATTCTTGCAAGTTCTCGTTGCTACGAAGTTATTTCTTCCATCTTTAGAAACATTGTCAAAAATCGGTGATGTACCACCTAAATTCTTTAGATATGCCTGCTACTGATTAGGCTCCTTTTTGATGAATTTTTAATTTTAATATTTCTGATGGAATCATCTAACTGAATTTATTATGATGATAGAAAAGGACACACAAAATCGTTAGTGTCAATAAATGTTGTATAAGGATGGCTATATAACATGTATAATTTTTTAGGTTTTGAGTGTTTCCCCCAAACTCCTCCACTTGCAATGTTTTTTATATTTTCTTGTTGACCGAGTCTGTTTGCATACATTGATGTACCTGCTCTTTATGGTTGTAAGAAGTTTCTTTTCCTATCCTTGTATAATCATGCTCTTTCATAGTAAACTGGCCTATCTTAGAACTTATTTCCCTATTAATTCCACTCATTTACTTGGGCATCATAAGCTTGAAAGAGTCCAATTTTTTTTTTCCTTGCAATAAGTTATAAAATCTGTAGCCCCAATTTGAGTTACACTTAATCATGTAATAAACTTATGCTTACCTGAAGGTCAAAACATATACACTTTAGAAAATATTATTACCCACTCCAATATGAACAACAAACTTTCAAGATAACCATTATAAATGTGAAATAGTGCACTCATCTCATTCTACTTAGTTTGATATGGTAAATGTCTCAGTTTTTACACCCCTTAATTATTTTCCTTATTTAATGGAGAGCACAGTAATTGTTTAATTTGCTAATGATCTACGCGACGTGTTGATTGAGCAAGCTGAAAATAGGCAAGAAGTAAACGACCTGACATGTGCCTAAATGATTTTAGTGAACTTCTATTATCATGTATGCCACAAACGATTGTGTAATAGGATCTGAGACCTGCAAAATAAAAAAGAGATGAGATTGTACAAACAAATAATGTAGTATTTTTACATGAACTGACACAGTAGGGTTTAGTTGTTGTTTCAAGCATAGATGGCAAGGGTAGCATATACTTGTTGTCCTGCTAAAAAGATCGGTGGTAGTTTCCACTCCGCCAGCTCCAAGCAAGGGATTTTAATGTGCAAACATGCTAACCGAAAAAAGATTATATTAGATAATTAATGGCATCATCAGTCGAGTCATTTGAAAATGAAATAATATTTAATGTGTACACTAAGAACCTTCAGATTACACTTGCCGGTTAGTTTGTTCACCTTCTATGGTCAAAAACATGTTGTATGGTGCTTCCTGCACAACTCACTGGGCGCCATGACTCCTAGAAGTAATAAATCAGATAGAAACTAAATATTCAATTCTTTACTACTGTGCTCCCCATCTAGAGCTTGCACAATTGTGAACATATCATCCTTTGACCATGCATGCGCGCAAGTAAAACGCAGTGGCTGCAGCCCTCACGGTATTCTTGTTATCCTTAACCATCATCATGTACTTGTATTTGTATATAAACACTGCAGAGCCAATACAATTACTTGTTCTGGCCGGTCTTATTCTTCCGTTCCTCTGCATACACACCAGGTTCTCAACATGATCCAACCCCTGATTCTCTACCAGTTATCCGTAACTCTAATTCCAACCGTTTCGCTGGCGGCCGTAGAACCTCTGCTCCTGTCATCCCAACCTCTCTGCTCCACCTCAACATCCGGCTCTATGTGTCGAACACTCTTTAGCTCTCGCCGGGGATAACGTCACCACCTGGTCCATGTTATTCGTCGTCGATCGACCATGGACGCTCGTTTAGTCTCCGTATTGATGATGCCAAGTGAACCAAAATCAATGCCTTCATAGTTTTCTTGATTTACACCATGGTCTACGCCGAGCTGCTGCATGATCGTGCTCCGGCAGGACGACACCGATCCCACGTCTGGGAGGCAGTCTGCACCATCTACCTCTTAAACTGGAACGAAGACGTCCATGCGCTCTAGGAATTTTACCGGCTGTTCCAAGGAGACATGACCACCCGAACCTGCAGGTGTCTCAAGATCCTCGGCGGCACGCTGCATGCTGGTTGTGGCCCATCCGATCTCCGACCGCCGATGCTACAATGACGGTGCGGTGGTCATAGAGGGCAAGAATTAAGATGCAGAATCTTTTTCTTGCAAATAGGTTATGCTTCGAATTTGTTCGATCGGTCTATCCTGTACAGCGCCATGCACCTGCTGGCAAATTTATACTCCATATATGTTGTATTGCAAAAAAATTAGATGCAGCGCTCAATGGAAATTAAATCTCACATATTTACCTGGGGGTAGGTTGTTCAGCAGGGTGTGCACGATCCAGGATGCAAGTCTTAGTTAGATTGATCGATCCATCCATTATGGCTGCTGCATGGTGTATGCTGTATGCATGATATTGAAAACAAACTTACCTTTGACGTGCAGGAGCAGATCGAGTAGACCTCGGGGCGAACTTGGGACGGCGGCATCATACTTGGGGGTGATCGGAATACCACGGCATAACAGTAGTATATGGATGCGGACACAGCACCTCGGGGGATCGGAATACGACAGCAGCGACAACACGCGTACGTGAGAAAACGCTAGATCAAATTGCGGCACTATGCGTCAAGTGATTTCTTTTGATGGCGTTGTCTCTCTTGGAGGCCTCCATTAATCTGGGTATGCTCTCTCGAGCGATCTTCTAGGTATAACTGCAGGATGCGTCGGCCATATGCGAGAAAGAAGGAAAAAAGTTAAAGCTAGGTATGAGAGGACACGTTATTCTACTCCTAGTTTTAATGGATGGATACTCCTTTTCTCATAGAATCCTAACTAATCTGAAAAATTAGTACGGGAGCAACGTGACAGAATTATGTGCAAAATAATATATGCTGGTACTGCATGTTACACTATGTGTGTTTTTTTTTTTGTACGTGGCTATTTTAAATCTGAGCCGTTCTCTTTCAAGTGTTAAATCTGAACCGTTATTTGTCTTGTGTTTTAATTATATAATAGATTATAGAGAATCAAGAACTGGTAAAATAATGAGTGCTATGATAGAAAAATTGAATACAATTGCTAAAATCTTGCTTGAACGCCATAATATAAACTGTTGCTCTCAGCAGGATACTAAACATCTTAAATTTCAATGTGGCTTTAGTGAGGAATTTTTAATTAAGAACTATAATCGGAATTTCTATATTCATTATGGGTTCGAAGAGGTAGAACAATTTGTCTTATTTATGGGAGCCTCCGAGATAGAATCCTTCATGGTTGAGAATTATGAAACTTGTGTTGTTTGTAAGGGCCTTAAAGATTATGTCTCTACTATCCTTAATTCTTGCATAGAATGCTACAGTAGGAATCCTTATATCCTTGATTATAAAGAGAGACACATTAATGCACAAGAATGCACTCACAATTTGCAGAAACCGATGGAAGAAGAAATTGATGAACCTGAAAGCTCATTGGATGAAAAAGAGGAGGAAATTGATGAACCTGAAAGCTCATTGGATGAAAAAGAAGAGGAGAGCGACGAACAAAAGGAGGAAGAATGGATTAGCTACCCATGTCAACCTTCTAATGAGAGTAACTCTTTATCTCTTACACTATTTGATTGTCCTCCATGCTTACCGAAAGAGGTTGAATGTTATGTTCCTGTGGATTCTCTTGAAATAGTACCTATGAGTAATACTTGTGAGAATAATTATGCTACTGTTATATATGATAATCCATGCTACTTTGATAAATCTTATGATAATGCTTTGTTTGTGCCTGATGTCGAAATGCATGGTACTAAAGAATTTTGTTTGGCAAATGTTTATGATAAAGCTCTAGATGATGGTCCTATGTTACTTGATAATATTAATTGTACTACTAATGAAAATGGGATTGGAGAGTTCTTGACTTATTCTATGAGTCCCATATCTATTGAGATTGATCAACTACCTTGTTATATTATTAATAAAAGTAAGTTTGAAAGTTTTAATTCCACTATTCTTGAACTTGATAAAAATTATGTGTTTGGAAATCATGAAAAGTATGCTGCATGTGATAGTTATATTGTTGAGTTTGTTCATGAAGCTACTGAAAATTATTATGAGAGAGGAAAATATGGTTGTAGAAATTTTCATGGTACTAATACACCTCTCTATATGCTGAAATTTTTGAAGTTATCCTTGTTTTATCCTCTTATGCTTGTCACTTTGTTCTTCATGAATTTATTTGTGTACAAGATTCCTTTGCATAGGAAGCATGTTAGACTTAAATGTGTTTTGGAATTGCCTCTTGATGCTCTCTTTTGCTTCAAATACTACTTTCTGCGAGTGCATCATTAAAACTGCTGAGCCCATCTTAATGGCTATAAAGAAAGAACTTCTTGGGAGATAACCCATGTGTTATTTTGCTACAGTACTTTATTTTATATTTGTGTCTTGGAAGTTGTTTACTACTGTAGCAACCTCTCCTTATCTTAGTTTTGTGTTTTGTTGTGCCAAGTGAAGCCTCTAATCGAAGGTTGATACTAGATTTGGATTTCTGCGCAGAAACAGATTTCTATCTGTCACGAATCTGGGCTGTTTTCTCTGTAGGCAACTCAGAAAAATATGCCAATTTACGTGCGTGTTCCACAGATATGTACGCAACTTTCATTAGTTTTGAGTTTTCTGATTTGAGCAACGGAAGTATTTTATTAAAATTCGTCTTTACTGGCTGTTCTGTTTTGGCAGATTCTGTCTTTGTTTTTTGCATTGTCTCTTGTGGACTTTAAGCGAGGTTTTCTAGACGTAGAGGGCTGTAGCTAATGTTTTATTGAGTTCTTGCAATGTGCCACTACAGGACCAAGGTGGATTCAAATTTTTTTGAGTACTAACCCCTCTAATGAAGTTTGTGAGAAGTTTGGTGTGAAGGAAGTTTTCAAGGGTCAAGAGAGGAGGATGATATATGATCAAGAAGAGTGAAAAGTCTAAGCTTGGGGATGCCCCCGTGGTTCATCCCTGCATATTTCAAGAAGACTCAAGCGTCTAAGCTTGGGGATGCCCAAGGCATCCCCTTCTTCATTAACTTATCAGGTTCCTCCCCTGAAACTATATTTTTATTCGGTCACATCATATGTGTTTTACTTGGAGCGTCTGTGTGCTTTTATTTTTGTTTTGTTTGAATAAGATCGGATCCTAGCAATCCTTGTGTGGGAGAGATACACGCTCCGCTTTTTCATATGAACACTCGTGTTCTTCGTTTTACTTTTAATGTTCAATGATAAAAGTTGGAAGCTATTGCACTTATTTATATTTGGTTGAAAACAGAAAATGCCTCATCATGTCTTGGATAATTTGACACTTGGCAATTGTTTTGAGCTCTCAAGTAGATCATGATTAAGTTTTTTTTCATGTAGTCTAAGCCTATTAGTGGAGAACTACTGTAGAGCTTGTTGAAATTGGTTTGCATAATTGATCTCTCTTAAGGTCTAGATATTTTCTGGTAAAAGTGTTTGAGCAACAAGGAAGACAGTGTAGAGTATTATAATGCTTGCAGTATGTTCTTATGTAAGTTTTGCTGTACCGGTTCATACTTGTGTTTGCTTCAAATAGCCTTGCTAGCCTAAGCCTTGTATCGAGAGGGATTACTTCTCATGCATCCAAAATACTTGAGCCAACCACTATGCCATTTGTGTCCACCATACCTACCTACTATGTGGAATTTCCTGCCATTCCAAAGTAAATTGCTTGAGTGCTACCTTTAAACAATTCAAAATTTATTACCTCTGATTTGTGTCAATGTTTTATAGCTCATGAGGAAGTATGTGGTGTTTATCTTTCAATCTTGTTGGGCAACTTTCACCAATGGACTAGTGGCTTCATCCGCTTATCCAATAATTTTGCAAAAAGAGCTGGCAATGGGATTCCCAGTTCCAAATTAATTAACAAAAATAGACACTCCTCCATGGTATGTGATTGTTGGACGGCACCCGAGGATTCGGTTAGCCATGGCTTGTGTAAGCAAAGGTTGGGAGGAGTGTCATCATCATAATGAAACTAAAATAAAAAGGCACTCCTTCATGGTATGAGATTGTTGGCGGGCACCCGAGGATTCGGTTAGCCATGGTTTGTGAAAGAAAGGTTGGAAGGAGTGCCACCCAAAAATAAAAATAATTCATGGGAGCCGCTCTTTGAAGGTTTGTCTAACGAGGGGGTTAGAGTGCCCACTACCATTCGTTGACAACAACAAACACCTCTCAAAACTTTACTTTTATGCTCTCTTTATGTTTTCAAAACCAAAGCTCTAGCACAAATATAGCAATCGATGCTTTCCTCTTTGAAGGGCCATTCTTTTACTTTATGTTGAGTCAGTTTGCCTACTTCCTTCCACCTTAGAAGCAAACACTTGTGTCAACTGTGCATTGATTCTTACATACTTGCATATTTGCATTCATCATATTACTTTGTGTTGACAATTATCCATGAGATATGCATGTTACAAGTTGAAAGCAACCGCTGAAACTTATATCTTCCTTTGTGTTGCTTCGATGCCTTTACTTTGAATCTATTGCTTTATGAGTTAACTCTTGTGCAAGTCTTTTGATACTTGTCTTGAAAGTACTCTTCATGAAAAGTTTTGCTATATGTTATCTATTTGTTTGCAACTATAGATCATTGCCTTGAGTCACTTCATTCATTTCATATGCTTTGTAATAGTATGATCAAGGTTATGTAAGTAGCATGTCACTACAGAAATTATTCTTTTTATCGTTTACCTGCTCGGGACGAGCAGGAACTAAGCTTGGGGATGCTGATACGTCCCCAACGTATCCATAATTTCTGTCGTTCCATGCTTGTTTTATGACAATACTTACATGTTTTGCTTGCACTTTATGATGATTTCATGCATTTTCCGGAACTAACCTATTAACAAGATGCCACAGTGCCAGTTCTTGTTTTCTGCTGTTTTTGGTTCCAGAAAGGCTGTTCGGGCAATATTCTCGGAATTCGACGAAACGAACACCAAACCTCCTATTTTTCCCGGAAGCACCCAGAACACCGAAGAAGAGTCGGAGAGGGGCCAGAGGGCCACCACACCATAGGGCGGCGCGGCCTGGCCTGGGCCCGCGCCGGCCCGTGGTGTGGCGCCCCTGAGTGCCCCCTGCGCCGCCTCTTCGCCTATAAAATCCCTTTCGACCTAAAAACACCGTAACTCTTGACGAAACTCCGAGAAAGACTCCGGGGCGCCGCCACCATCGCGAAACTCCAATTCGGGGACAGAAGTCTCCGTCCCGGCACCCTGCCGGGACGGGGAAGTGCCCCGGAAGCCATCTCCATCAACGCCATCGCCTCCATCATGCTCCGTGAGTAGTTCCCCCATGGACTACGGGTTCTAGCTGTAGCTAGTTGGTATTCTCTCCCCCATGTACTTCAATACAATGATCTCATGAGCTGCCTTACATGATTGAGATTCATCTGATGTAATCGGTGTTGTGTTTGTCGGGATCCGATGGATTGTTACATTATGATTGTCTATCTACAAAGTTTATGAAGTTATTGTTGCTGCAATCTTGTTATTCTTAATGCTTGTCACTAGGGCCCGAGTGGCATGATCTTAGATTTGAGCTCTATACTTATTGCTTAGATTGTATCTACAAGTTGTATGCACATGTCACTGTCCGGAACCAAAGGCCCCGAAGTGACGAAATCGGGACAACCGGAGGGGATGGCGGTGATGTGAGGGACACATGTTTTCACGGAGTGTTAATGCTTTGCTTCGGTACTCTATTAAAAGGAGTACCTTAATATCCAGATAGTTTCCCTTGAGGCCCGGCTGCCACCGGCTGGTAGGACAAAAGATGTTGTGCAAGTTTCTCATTGCGAGCACGTACGACTATTATTGGAAAACATGCCTACATGATTAATGATCTTGATATTCTGTCTTAATGCTATTTCAATCCTATCAATTGCCCGACTGTAATTTGTTCACCCAACACTTGTTATTGGAGAGTTGCCACTAGTGTAGATAGCTGGGAACCCCGGTCCATCTTTCATCATCATATACTTGTTCTACATGTCAACTGTTTTACTGTGCCATTGCTCTCATATCACTATTACTGCTGCCGTGTTACTGTTACTATTGCTCTCATACTACTGCTACTTTCACATCACCCCTGTTGCTAGTGCTTTTCCAGGTGCAGCTGAATTGACAACTCAGTTGTTAAGGCTTATAAGTATTCTTTACCTCCCCTTGTGTCGAATTAATAAATTTGGGTTTTACTTCCCTCGAAGACTGTTGCGATCCCCTATACTTGTGGGTCATCAAGCGGCCCTAGGCGCTTGAATACGGACACGTTGGCTGCCTCCTTTCTCTTCTGGTTGCATTCTGGGCAATTGCCAATTGTGGGCAATCGGCTCATTCCTGAATCCCAGCAGTGTCTGAAGAAGGGACAGTCCCAGTGCCTATCCTCGTCGACTCGCTCCCCTAACTTTTCCTTGGCGCGGCGCTCGTGCTCCTCCTCCTCGCGATCATGCCGACGACGTCTCCTGTCGTCCCTAGCCAGACGATCTTCTTCATCATCGTCGTTGTATCGCCGGCGTTGGTCATACTGACTCACATACTTGTTGAGGAGGTGATCAGAGAGAGGTCGTTGATACCTTATGTTTTTCACTTCTCCCTCTGTGACGTAGCGCTTGCCGTCTTGGCGGAGCCGATCGCGTGGAGCAGCTTCCTCTGTATCTTTGCTATGAGAGCAGCTGCCCTCATCTCCGTCCTTACCAGAGTGGTGTCCAGGTCCTACCATGTTGATATTGCACGAGAAATCTGGCTGGCACCCTCCATGGCAAGAATACTCCACCATGTTCACGGCGGGGAAGGGGTGTGTGTCGACCTTCATGGCGTACTGGTTGAAAATTAACCGTCCATTTTCTATCGCCATTTGGATCTGCTGCCGCCACACCCTGCAGTCGTTGGTGGTGTGGGTGAACGTGTTATGCCACTTGCAGTATGGCTTTCCGTTCAGCTCCTGCACCGTGGGGATCTTGTGGCCTTTGGGTACCTTTATATGCTTCTCCGTGAGTAAGAGATCAAAAATCTGCTCAGTTTTGGTCACGTCGAAGTCGAACCCTTTTGGAGGGCCTTGTGGCTTCACCCATTTGCAGGACACGGGGCCTGCCGCTCGAGTCCATTCAGCCACTGCTACCTCTCGATCTCCCGTAGCACCTTCATCCTCGTCTGCCTCAACCAGGGTCACCGCACGCTTGAATTTGTCCTGGTAAACATCTGGGTGGCGCTGCTCATATGCTGACAGCTTCTGCACCATGTGCGCCAGTGAAGGGTAGTCTGCTTGGGAGGCCACGTCCTTAATCGATGATGAGAGACCCACCACCGCCAACTCGACTGCCTATTTTTCACTTACATGAGCCGAAAAGCATCGCTTCCTAATGGTCCTGAAGCGCTGGACGTATTCTGACACTGTCTCCCCGCGCTTCTGTCGTACTTGTGCTAGATCGGCAATACCAACCTCGGAAGCCTCTGAGTGATACTGCTCATGGAACTGCTCTTCCAACTGCTTCCAAGTCCGGATGGAGTTCGGTGGCAGCGATGTGTACCACCCGAAAGCCGATCCTGTGAGGGACTGTGCGAAGAACCTCACACGCAACTCGTCTGACGCTGAGATCGTGCCCAGCTGTGCCAAATATCGGCTCACATGCTCGATGGAGCTGGAACCATCCGATCCACTAAACTTTGTGAAGTCCGGGAGCCGATATTTGGGAGGTAGCGGAATCAGTTCGTAATCGTTGGGGTACGGCTTGGTGTAGCCGAACGTCTTCCTTTTCGGCATCATGCCGAACTGATCTTTCAGAATTGTACAAATCTGATCCGCGGTGATGGCTGACGGTGTCGAACCCTGAAGATTCGCCGGGGTGGCATACTTAACCAGCCATGCTTGCTTTTCCGGTTCTAAGCCAACTGCGGGAGCTGGGCTCTGGAGGTTTGTCGGAGTGGCGTACTTAGCCAGCCACGTTTGCTTCTCAAGATCTGCTCCCGACGCTCCCCTGCCATTCCAGAGGCCCCTGCTGTTGCAACCTGGTTCGAGAGTGCCCAGGTATTGCAGTCTGGTATGTATGCGCACGCGTATCCGTGCGGGATCTCCTTGGGTGCCTCAGGTAGGAATTGGTAGTCACTAGGATCACCACCAATCTTGTAGACGACGTATGCCGATGTGTTCGGCACTTCTGGTGCTGCCCATGCGAACGGCAGCGGAGGATGGGACTGGAGTGGCATCTCTCCTTTGAAAGTCCCCAGAGCTGGTCCGGACGGAGAATACCGGTGGCTCATGATTTCCTGGACCACGCGCAGAGCGACACGCTCCAAAGTGTTCACCAGGCTCTCGAGTGGCGGTGCAGCGAATGAGCCACCATGTAGTTGATCTCCTGACGCAGCGACACTGGTGCGTTCTTCTGACGGGGCGGACAGGTCCACTCCATCGAGTGCGCCTTCAGGTGTGAAACCCTTCCACCTGACGCCATGGGAGCGGGTTCGATGGAAAGAGCCGATGAGTTCGGCTTCGAGGGTTGCCTTGATCTCGTCATGTTTCTTCTGGAGCTCCTCAGGCAGATCCTCGTACTTGACCGGAGTGCTTTCCGCCATCTCGGATGTAGATGGCGATGTTGTGGATGTCGAAGGTTGTCCCACCGGGCGTGCCGAGAATGTGTTGACGTCGAAACCCACCGGCGGGCAGCGACAGGCAACACGATAGAGCCGGGAACAACTAGGGCTACGGCTGGCCCCGGTCCCTCAGAGCGACGGCCCGCAAAGCCTCCTGGTCACACGTCCGATGCTATCGCAAGGGCGTGCCACCTGACCTATACCTGGTCAGGAAGGTGTTGGATGATGCCTCGCTTAGTTTCCTGCATGGCATACACGTACACGTAAACATTAAATACGAGCCTCGATCGGCTCTCAGGTTATCCTGTGAATCGGCTCAAAGAGCCGATCCACCCATGATTCGTACAAGGTGTCCGAATATATGGTGGTCCTGCTTGATCAAGATAAAGCTAATGAGATCTACGACGATTTAGGGTTTTCACCGCATAATCGGATCATCCTACTCACGATTGGGCCTCGCGCTCGCGCACGGTGACCGTAAGCCGATCCTAGACAGGGCCTAAAAACCAACTGTTGTGCTCATGTTTACGCTCTTGCATCATATACTTTGCACCCATTAATGAAGAAATACTTAGAGCTTGCTAATTTGGTTTGCATATTTGGTTTCTCTAGAGTCTAGATAACATCTAGTATTGAGTTTTGAACAACAAGGAAGACGGTATGGAGTCTTATAATGTTTACCATATGACTTTTATGTGAGTTTTGCTGTACCGTTCATCCTTGTGTTTGTTTCAAATAACCTTGCTAGCCTAAACCTTGTATCGAGAGGGAATACTTCTCATGCATCCAAAATACTTGAGCCAACCACTATGCCATTTGTGTCCACCATACCTACCTACTACATGGTATTTATCCGCCATTCCAAAGTAAATTTCTTGAGTGCTACCTTTAAAATTCCATCATTCACCTTTGCAATATATAGCTCATGGGACAAATAGCTTAAAAACTATTGTAGTATTGAATATGTACTTATGCACTTTATCTCTTATTAAGTTGCTTGTTGAGCGATAACCATGCTTACGGGGACGCCATCAACTATTCTTTGTTGAATATCATGTGAGTTGCTATGCATGTCCGTCTTGTCTGAAGCAAGAGAGATCTACCACCTTCATGGTTGGAGCATGCATATTGTTAGAGAAGAACTTTGGGCCGCTAACTAAAGCCATGATTCATGGTGGAAGTTTCGGTTTGGACATATATCCTCAATCTCATATGAGAATAATAATTGTTGCCACATGCTTATGCATTAAAGAGGAGTCCATTATCTGTTGTCCATGTTGTCCCGGTATGGATGTCTAAGTTGAGAATAATCAAAAGCGAGAAATCCAAAATGCGAGCTTTCTCCTTAGACCTTTGTACAGGCGGCATGGAGGTACCCCATTGTGACACTTGGTCAAAACATGTGCATTGCAAAGATCCGGTAGTCCAAGTTAATTAGGACAAGGTGCGGGCACTATTAGTATACTATGCATGAGACTTGCAACTTGTAAGATATAATGTACATAACTCATATGCTTTGTTACTACCGTTGACAAAATTGTTTCATGTTTTCAAAATAAAAGCTCTAGCACAAATATAGCAATCAATGCTTTCCTCTTTGAAGGACCATTCTTTTTTACTTTTATGTTGAGTCGGTTCACCTATTTCTCTCCACCTCAAGAAGCAAACACTTGTGTGAACCGTGCATTGATTCCTACATACTTGCATATTGTACTTGTTATATTACTCTATGTTGACAATTATCCATGAGATATACATGTTACAAGTTGAAAGCAACCGCTGAAACTTAATCTTCCTTTGTGTTGCTTCAATACCTTTACTTTGATTTATTGCTTTATGAGTTAACTCTTATGCAAGACTTATTAATACTTGTCTTGAAGTACTATTCATGAAAAGTCTTTGCTTTATGATTCACTTGTTTACTCATGTCATTACCATTGTTTTGATCGCTGCATTCACTACATATGTTTACAAATAGTATGATCAAGGTTATGATGGCATATCACTTCAGAAATTATCTTTGTTATCGTTTTACCGCTCGGGACGAGCGGAACTAAGCTTGGGGATGCTTGATACGTCTCCGACGTATCGATAATTTCTTATGTTCTATGCCATATTATTGATGATACCTACATGTTTTATGCACACTTTATGTCATATTCGTGCATTTTCCGGAACTAACCTAATAACAAGATGCCGAAGTGCCGGTTCATTTTCTGTTGTTTTTGGTTTCGAAATCCTAGTAACGAAATATTCTCGGAATTGGACGAAACGAAGACCCAGGGTCCTATTTTTCCACGGAGCTTCCAGAAGACCGGAGAACATTCGAAGTGGGGCCACGAGGTGGCCAAACCACAGGGCCGCGCGGCCCGGGGGGCCGCGCCGCCCTATGGTGTGGCCCCCTCGTCTGGCCCCCGACTCTGCCTCTTCCGCCTACTTAAAGCCTCCGTCGCGAAACCCCGATGCGAAAAACCACGATACGGAAAACCTTGCGAGACGCCGCCGCCGCCGATCCCATCTCGGGGGATTACGGAGATCTCCTCCGGCACCCTGCCGGAGAGGGGATTCATCTCCCGGAGGACTCTACACCGCCATGGTCGCCTCCGGAGTGATGAGTGAGTAGTTCACCCCTGGACTATGGGTCCATAGCAGTAGCTAGATGGTTGTCTTCTCCTCATTGTGCTTCATTGTTGGATCTTGTGAGCTGCCTAACATGATCAAGATCATCTATACTGTAATTCTATATGTTGTGTTTGTCGGGATCCGATGGATAGAGAATACCATGTCATGTTAATTATCAAGTTATTACACATGTGTTGTTTATGATCTTGCATGCTCTCCGTTTCTAGTAGAGGCTCGGCCAAGTTTTTACTTTTAACTCCAAGAGGGAGTACTTATGCTCGATAGTGGGTTCATGCTGCATTGACACCGGGACGAGTGACAGAAAGTTCTAAGGTTGTGTTGTGCTGTTGCCACTAGGGATAAAACATTGGCGCTATGTCCGAGGATGTAGTTGTTGATTACATTACGCACCATACTTAATGCAATTGTACATGTTGCTTTGCAACTTAATGCTGGAGGGGTTCGGATGATAACACTGAAGGTGGACTTTTTAGGCATAGATGCGGTTGGATGGCGGTCTATGTACTTTGTCGTAATGCCCAATTAAATCTCACTATACTTATCATGTCATGTATGTGCATTGTTATGCCCTCTCTATTTGTCAATTGCCCGACTGTAATTTGTTCACCCAACATGCTTTTATCTTATGGGAGAGACACCTCTAGTGAGCTGTGGACCCCGGTCCATTCTTTAATACTTGAAATACAAATCTGCTTGCAATACTTGTTTTACTTGTTTTCTCTGCAAACAATCATCTTCCACACAATACGGTTAATTCTTTGTTACAGCAAGCCGGTGAGATTGACAACCTCACTTGTTTCGTTGGGGCAAAGTACTTTGGTTGTGTTGTGCGGGTTCCACGTTGGCGCGGAATCTACGGTGTTGCGCCGCACTACATCTCGCCGCCATCAACCTTCAACGTGCTTCTTGGCTCCTCCTGGTTCGATAAACCTTGGTTTCTTTCTGAGGGAAAACTTGCTGCTGTGCGCATCATACCTTCCTCTTGGGGTTGCCCAACGAACGTGTGAAATACACGCCATCG
>NC_061509.1:159882475-159900003 GCF_022539505.1 Lolium rigidum | reverse complement strand
ATCATTGGACAACAGTAAGAATATCCCTGAGTGCTTTGTTAGAGCCAAGGATATAAATATATAGTTTTATATGGGGTAACGAAAAACAAATCGTTGTAAGGTGTTGCACCGATATTAGTTTGGTCACATATAAAAATGAATTTCTATCTCAATTAAGCTAAGTGTTCATTAAAGGGTAGCACAATGAACTAGACGAAGTCTATGCTAGATTTAGATGAGTTCTAAATATTGTGATGGATTCTAGAAACAAAGGCAGAGTATATCATTGTTTTGACAATGATCAAGGGTGTTTGAGTTGAGGAATTCTTTGAGAACTTGGTGTAGTTCCGGTAGTGTCAGAACTATAAAGCTATATTGTATGTGACAATATTGGTAACTTATTTCAGACCGCGGAATTAAGGTTCCACCAAAAGACCCCTATACGATTAACGCCGACTCATTTGAAAATCTTAGTGATGCGTGGAGACGGAAATGAATTGCAAAATACACACGTTTCCGAGCATGTTAGATTCGTTGACTGGAACCACTCCCATAATCAAATATGATAAGCACCAGAAGGCCAAGGTGTTAAATCTTTATAAATGTAAACTAGATTATTGACTCTAGTGCAGGTGGGAGACTGTTGGAGATATTCCCAATAGGCAATAATAAAAGTGTTTATTGTTATATCTTAGTGTTCATAATAAATGTTTACATCCCATGCTATAATTGTATTAACCGGAAACATTAATACTTGTGTGTTTTGTAAACATAAAAGAGTCCCTAGTAAGCCTCTTGTTAAACTATCTTGTTGATTAATAGATGATCATGGTTTCCTGATCATGAACATTGGATGTTATTAATAACAAGATCATATCATTAGGTGAATGTTGTGATGGACATACACCCATAGTAAGCGTAGCATATGATCAAGTCATTAAGTTCGTTGTGCTTCAAGCTTTAAGATACATAGTATCCTAATCCTTTGACCATGAGATCATGTTAATCACCTACACCGGATGGATGCTTTGATGACACCAAACACTACTTCGTAAATGGGTGGTTATAAATGTGGCATTAAGTGTTTGGAAAGTATAGGTTGAAGCGCGTGGATCAATAGTGGGATTTGTCCATCCAAATGACAGATTGATATAATCTGGGCCCTCTCGGTGGAATGCCATCCAACTAGCTTGCAAGCATGTGACTAGCTCATAAGGGATGTCAAATCACGGTATGAGTAAAGAGTACTCATCGGTAACGAGGTTGAACTAGGTATAGAGATACCGACGATCAAACTTCAGATAAGTAAAATATCGCGCGATAAAGGGAATCGATATCGTATGTTAATGGTTCTTTCGATCACAAAGTCATCATTGAATATGTGGGAGACATTGTGGTTCTCCAAGTCCCGCTATTGGTTATTGATTGAGAAGTGTCTCGATCATGTCTGCATAGTTCACGAACCGTAGGGTGACACAATTAAGGTTTGATGTCGTTTTAAGTAGATATGGAATATGGAATGGAGTTCGAATATTGTTCGGAGTCTCGGATGGGATCCAAGACACCACGAAGAGTTCCGGAATGGTCCGGAGAATAAGATTCATATATAGGAAGTCACGTTCCAAGTTTGGAAATTGGTTCGGTGAATTTATGGAAGGTTCCGGAAGGTTCTAGAATCATCCGAAACAATTCACTATGGCAGGTCGGAGGGACTCCACCAGCCCTAGCCAACCCACCAAGTGGGACTCCACCATGGTGGCCAGCCAACAAGAGAAGGAAAGGGAGAAATCCCTTTCCCTCTAGGTTTTCAATTTTGGTAAGTTTTGGAAGTTGGACTCCAAAGTGATTTTTGGGGGAACCCTAGGTTTTCCACCTATATATAGAGGAGGAGAGAGAGGGGCTGAACACATCAAGCCAGCCGCACCACCAAGGGGCTCCCAGTGCAGCGCCCCAAGTGCCCCCCTCTCCCAAACCCTAGCTACTCCCTCCTCCCTCTTTCTTCCGCAGCGCTTACGGCGAAGCCTTGCTGGAGATCTCCACCACCACCGTCATCACGCCGTCGTGCTGGCGGGATTCCGAGGAGGTTCTACTACATGGGGAGAAGGACGTCATCATCAACACCGTACGTGTGACCGAGTGCGGAGGTGCTGCCAGATTGTGGCACCGTCAAGATCTTCTACGCGCTTTTGAAAGCGGCAAGTGATCGACTACATCCACCACAAGATTTATCTCGTTAACGTTTAGCGATCTTCGAGGGTTTGTTGATCTTCACCTTGTTGCTACCATCTACTAGATTAGATCTTGGCTTGTTATTCGTTCTTGCAGTAGGAATTTTTTTGTTTTCTATGCTACAAATCCCTACAGTGTCCTGCAACCCTGTGCCGCCACGACCCCAGCCACCCCCGGAGACCGTCATACGCTGCTGCTAACCGCTATGGATGGCATCACCGCCGCATCACTCCCTGGATCCGGCCACCCCAGCCGAAACCGTGCACCGTGTCGCCCAAGGATAGGCCACACCGTTGCCGATGCCAGTGGTCAAGCTCGTCGCCACTCCATGGAGCCCCGCCGCAAACCACGAGATCCCATCAAATCAGGCTACACCGGGTAGAGGAGGACCAGATGCCACTGGCACCGCACGGGCTTCGTCCAACGGTGCACTGAGGTGACGGCAGCAAGGAAGGGGAAGAAGAGGCGGAGGTGGCACCTAGGGTTCCATCTCGAACGCCCGCACTAGGAGCCACCCGAGATGTTGATCCGGCAAACTCAAGGAGGCGAGGTCAGTTCTAGCTAAAGGAGGGTTAGTGGTTTACGTGTTTCATATGTTTTCTTACATGCTACAAGAATGTATGTTTTGTTGCAAATGCACACGCAACATGTAACGACGGTTTCGGTTGGTTGTTTAACACTCACATTTTCCTAGGTCCAGTTTTCATATTCTTAGTATTTTGTTATTGTTAACCTTGGTCGAGTTGTTCAATTGATGTGTGGAGTTGTGTTTGGAGAAGTAAACGATTTTCCTTTCGAAAGGCATACAAATCAATTGAAACTCAACCTGCTCCAACTACTTCAAATAGATTTGGAAATGTTCATGTCAGCCCAAGCATAAAGCGTTCTTCTGGTTATGAGTGCACGGTAGACTAAGCACCAAAAATTGACTCACAGTTTCAGTTGACAACCTATAACCGTTGAACTCTCCAATTTCCTTCCAAAGAGACCTTCATCCATCATTTCTAGAATTGCGCATTTGCAGCTGAGTGCTGGTGTTTCCTTCTTGTACTAACAATCAGTATAAAACATGAGTTACAAATCACACGTGCCATGCATTATTAACACGTATGTGTAAATTACACGTATATACATTGCGAATTACATGAAAATTCGATTTTTAAAGAAATACTCCAAAAATGTCGATGTGTACGTGTCATCTCCTAGAAATGGCTTACCACAAATTCAAAAATAGTCTTGTGAGAAATACTACTCAGGTGCGTGTACCGTGCTCCAGTCGCTCGCATCTTCACAGGCAGAGCTGCAAGCCTGCAACTTCCCACCGTCAGACGGTCTACTCCCTCCAGCACAACCTTGCACATCTTCTTCCTTCTTACTCTTCTGCGATCCCCACGAGACACGACGCTCCTCGTTCTGGTCTCCCTTCCTGGATTCCTCCATCTCGCCCTCGCCCATGCCCTTCCCCTACTTCCCATCCAGTATCTACCGCGATAGCGATGGACGACGGCTGCGTCGATTGCGGCTGGACTGCATCCACGCGGACGCGGGCGATCCACTGTGCCGGTGGCGACCCAAGGGCGCACACCTCTGCGACGACCACGGCCATGGCCACAAAAGCAAACCGGCCATCCGTTCTTCCTTGCAGAAGTGCTCCGGGTGCCGGCCTTGGAAGCTGCGGGCATGACAGGACCACGCCGTGCTATCCCAGGTCCAGTTCCAGACTTCCATTACCCCTGCGACGAGATGGTGGGCCGGGTCGTCCCTTCCTGCTTCTCGATGACTTTCTGTGAGCTGAGCCGAGCTGCTTCTGCGCCCGGTTTGGCGAGGCGCAGATGCTCGGCGAAATGCCCGGAAGGGAGGCGCGATTCTGGGCGGGCGTTGGCCGCGTTCGATCAAATGCCCAAGCAGTGGAGAAGTGTAGTGAAGCATTCGAGGGGAGCTGGCCATAAGTGAGTTTGGAGACAATGCCCTACTCAACGGAAGCTGCACTGACATGAGGGATCCCTGTCGCCATGGGGTGAGTGGCTGGCTCTTGTTGATGCCTCCGCAGCATTGCGTTCAGGTTCAGAGAAGGTGGTCTGTGCTGCAGACATGTACTACCTGGTTACCTGGACTGATGGCAACTGGAGTATTGAATTGGTTGGAACTGGCGCCTATCGAAGTGCATCATCTGACACAGTTCAAAAAAGTCCTTCAAGACATGATACCGACCTACATTCCTACTGGAAGCAGCAGAAAGAATAGGGGAGACAAGTCCAGCAGTTTGCACACCCAAGCAGCCATACGACCTCGGAAGGCCTCAAGACTATAAAAGGCCAATCCCTCTCTCGGTCTCTCCTCCAACTATCACCTTGAGATCATACGTTCCCTCCCACGATCAAAACAAGAAAGAACCCACGGCGGGCTGCAGCAATCCAAGAGCTCCAAACCACCGCAAGAAACCAAGAAGCAACCATGCGGGAAAGAAGAACCAGAGGCGGGACGAGCACGCCTCCTGGAGCGAGGCCAGCCTCCCTGGGCTCCACGAGCTCGCCGGACGCGTTCTTGGAAGAAGAGCGCCTTCGCAATGTCCAGAAGGAAATAGAAGAGGAGGCCAGGGCCAGGCGTCGCGCGGAAGCCGGACAAGGGAGCTCCATCTCCGCACCGCCATCACCGTCAAGATTCTGGCCAGGTCTGCGGCAGTCTGCCAAGAAGGTTCTTGGCGTTGGCCAAGAGGGCGCCGCCTGTGACACCCAAGAAGGCAAGAAGTGGCACCGTTCGCCGAGATGAAGCAGGCAATGACCGGCCTCATGGACCTCTCCCACGAAAAGGTAGAGCCCCCGAAACTCCCTCGCGATTTCGCCACCAAATGGGCTTATGCTGATGTAAGTGCCACGGTCTCTGAGACTCTGATTCTTGGAATTCCTTTTCCAATCCTGTCTTCTGCTGCCCGCCCCCTCTGTTATTGTGCTTCTTTCTTGCTGTTGCTCGGATGATGAACTGCCTGTAAGTTCTTTCTTCTATCTCTGTGCAAGAACTTCTTGCTGTGTAGTTCCTGCTGGCTGTTGCCATATAATTGCCTTAACACAACACAATGCTACAGGATGATCAGTTTTTTTGAACCGTAGATGGTGATCACTGCTCAAGTGGTCGTTGCAAATAGGTCTTTTAGAGTTCATACCGAAGAAATCCCAGTGGAAAATCTCTCGTGCTATTACTGAAAACGAATTTTCTTTCCATTTCTTGTTTATTCCGAGTCCAATATTATCATGTATTCACGTGTAACAGTAGCATTCAATCGGAGTTCATAATGCCGTTTCTGCTACTTTATCATTTATGACACTTGTGTAAAATCAAATTTATCGGTCTATCTCTCCCTCTTTACCAATACTAATTACACAATTATGCTGTCTTGATAGGCTGATCCACTGCACGGAGGAGTAATGGATGGTACTGTTATATTGGCTTCTGGATATGTAAGCCACAAGATCTCGCCATTGTTTTGTTTTACACCAAATGAATTACCCTGTATTTTCTACTGGATGCATGTTTCAATTTTGTTCTTCATAACTCATGTTCTGCGCGTTGTTCTCAATACAAAGACATGTTCCCTGGCATGCTCGGCAAAAATAACTCATGTTCTGCCAAAAGGGGGAGATGGCTTTGAAGCAAGCAAATTGCTCTATTCACCAATCACTAATCAATGAAATACTAGTCTTAATTCGTTAAAACTACTAATAATGAGTATCAGTAGCACACTGTAGCACCTATCCATGACCAAGATTGAACTTTCCAGTATTATTATTAGTATCATGACGTTCTCTTCTCTGTCTTGACTAGTGTAAGTTGAGACTCATATTCATGGGATCATCATCTCAGACAGGGTAGTTCGGTTATCGATGTACTTTCCTCTTGAATTGCATCATAGTTACAATTACTATCTCATATAATATTCAAGTTGATGGTGGGGCATTGATAGCAAAGGTGCAAGCTTATATTCTCCTGGGTCATACTAAGATAACCTGCACTTCCTGCTGTGTGTAGCGGTTCGACTTTCCATATCTGTACTTGAGTTGTAAGTTATTTGATAAATTGTGATATTTGCAAGCTGTTAAATACCATATATGTTTCCATTGTGATGTAGTTTTGCACAGTTGTATCCTGGGATGTAATCGGCAGTTACTGATGCCCCATGACATATTGTTTCTGAAGAGCAGAAACTTGGGACCAAAAAATATAAGACTTTTTGTTGTTTTTTTTTGTGCATTTCTGTTTATGCTATGTATCCTGTTTCACCATTTTCTTTCGAAGAGAGATATGTCTCACCACGTACATTGAAACTGACAGGTAGATGCTAAATTGCTAATGCTTACATTCATCAAATGGCTGCATGGGTGTAGGTTCTAAGTCGCCTGTATTTCCTTTTCTTATTCCAGAATGCTAGGTTGGTCATTATTGTCTATGATCAACTATTTTAATCTATTCGTCTAAATTATTTTTCGCTTCACTGATTATTTACTGGGATTTCTCACGGTTTAGATTTACCCAGTAACACTATTTTGCTTTCCTTGATTGCAGACTGCTGATCAGCCATACCAACAGTGGTTCATTTCACAGAAGAATGTCTACCCATTTACTGGTCACTCCTTGCCCCAATCACTCACTGTTCCCAACCACACCAACAGTGATTCATTTCACAGAAGAATGGTTACTGATGAGTCAATGACTGGCCTTATTAACCACTCACACAAGAAAGTGGAGCCCATAAGACTCCCTCATGAGGTAGCTATCAAATGGCCTCACGGTAATGTAAGTGCTGCACTCTCTGATTCTTGGGATAGTTGATTGTTGCTTCCATCTCAGTTCTAATAAAACTTCATGTCTTCTTCTGGTTACCTCATGTTATGCCTTTTTATTTCTTGTCATTACTTGGATGAGGAATTTTCTTGTGCATTTTGTTTACCATTTGTGCAAGAACTTACTGTTGTGTATGTTCTGTTAGACATGTCATATTAACTATAATTGAATCATTTTCTTTCAAAAAACCAAAAGGGTGCCGAGGCAACAAAGTTCATGTACTCACCGATCAATAATTAGTGAAATATTATCGTCGTTTTTTTATGAAGTAGTAATGATGGATAGTGATAACGGCTATCCACAACTATTTAGTGTCATACAGTTTCCCTCTTTGACTTGACTTGACTTGCTAAATTTAAGTTTACATTCTTACTACAATTTTCATGGGATCAGCTATATAATAACTGCGTAGTAAATTTATGCTTTAAAATTTTCTCCTAATTCCATCATATTAATTAGTTAACTGTCTTATAAATATCAAATAAACTTGTTGCTGAAGGAAAATGTAACTTTAAACTTCATGTCTTCAGCATCATACTAAAATAACTGCACTTTCTGCTCTGTGCAGTAGTTTGAATTGCCATAGCTGTAATCAGGTTTGTACTTTTTTTTGCAAGTTCTCATAGATTTTTTTTATCATTATCATACTATGGCAATTCATAAACTCTTAACAATGTAGGAGTAGATGTTTCTGTTGTGCGATAGTGTAATCTTTGTTTCTGGAGTGCTGAAACATGGGGACTGGGGAGAAAATCAAAGGCCTTCTTTCTATAGTTTATTCGTGCGTTCCATGTATGCTGATTATCTTGTTTCACCATTTTATTTACAAGAATATTGTATCCCACCGATTATATTGAAATCGAGAGAGGGATACCATTAAACTGTTGCTCAGATGTAGATTCTAAGTATGTAGTAATGATCACTTCTGCCAGATAAAGTTCGGTGTTTTCTGTTTAAAAAAGCTAGTAGTGGTCATGATTCTTTTTGTCTAATGTGATTTTCGATTTGCTTATTATGTTCTAAAATTATCCAACTATTTGGATTGATCCATTAACCATATTTTGCTTCTTCGATTGCAGTCTCTTAATCAATCATACGAGCAGTGGTGCATTTCACAGAAAGATAACTGTCTGCCTAATGAGGTTGCGGTCAAGTGGTCTCTTGATGATGACGATGTAAGTATACTTTAAGATCTTACATGTAAAATGATATCATCATATTTCGTTAGATGATCACTTAAACTTTAATATAAACTGCGAAGACCCATGTGTTCGATGAAAAAGAACTGCAGGGAATTCCGTATCCTTTGTATGCTGAATTTTGTGGGGAGACCATCTCATCGTCGGAGAGAAGGGAGTGGACTGATGTGAAACTTGTCCGGAAATTGCGAGGATTGCGCCAGCAAGAGAGGCTGGCCTCTCGTAATCACTTTAAGCTACGGCTTACTTGGCCAGGGACCCGGCGCAAGTCCAGTTCACTCTTCATGGTGGCGATGAACAAATTAAATAATGAGAAGCAAAAGAATGAGTATAGCGAGGGTTGTGAAGTTCCCGAGTACCTCCTCTGTCCCTTATCCTGTGAGCTGATGGTGGACCCTGTCACAATAGCTACAGGAAAGGTAATCTGTTTTACTACTTTTTACTGCATTTCATTTTGAGCAGTTAACTAAGGGTCGTATATAAAATTTTTCTATCTTGTAGACGTTTGAGCGACGTGTTCTCAAAGATTGGTTCAAGAAGAACGGGCATATTTGTCCCGTGACCGGTGAGCTCGTCTCAAGTACTATTCTTCGAAATGATCGTGTGAAAGGATATTTGGAAGAATGGGCAGAAGCGAGAGCTGAGGGAACCACAAAGTTCAGGGACGGCAATAAGTAATATTTTTTTCGCGAAAACGCAAAAAGCTTTGCGTTTCGATTTATTGATAGAAAAAGGAGTTTACATTACAAGCCTAAGACAAGGCCGAGACACCCACACACACACCCGACACTCAAAACGAGACTACGACAAAGTGCCGAAATCCGTCGAGTGCTTCTCTAAGATGCTACAGAGAGAGCTCCTCCGCTAAACAGAACCCATGCCGGTGAAAGTCACCGTGCTTGTGCATCGACGAAATTACCAAGAACCTGACCCGGATCCCGCGAGCACACCATGGCTCAATTGGGAGCATTGCTGCTCTGGCCTCAGCCCAGATCCGGGGACGCCGTCGGCGCAGCGGCTAGCTCCCGGCAACCTCACCAGACGTGAAAGCATGCAGTCTTCAGCAGCCTGCCATCAAGCACAGAGGCCAGCCCACCAGTGCACATCCAGAGGCTTGCTTACGCTGTCCGAGGAAGATCCTCGTCGCGCAAGCCACCGCGATACCGCTCAAGAGGCTAGCGCGTCACCTGCATTGCAAGACGCCTCCCATTTGGCCAGCACAGAGATCCACGAGGAAGGACTACGACCTGAACTCAAAGCTCCAAAGACGACGCCTCCATGGAGGGTACGACGTCAAAGACGCCGCCGTCACCCGATTTGGCATGCCAAATCTAAGGTTTTCACCCGGAACCTGAGACCCTAGGCGAGGGAGATGCCGGAACTCCTCGATGACGCCACGGAGGAAACGACGCCCTCGGGCGTCGCCGTCACCCGGCCCCGAAAGGCAGGGCTTTCGCCCGGAGCATGGTACCTCACCACCGCAAGCACTGTCCGCTCTTCGCCCAGAGCTCACGCGCTGACCCAACCAAAGGAGGACTCGCTAGCAGGTCTGCGCGCCACCACCTCAGAGAGGCATCGCCGGCCACCCAGCACCGCCTACCGCACCGCCAGCGCCGCAGGGGCGCCCCGAGCCACCACGCCAAGATGGCGTTAGGCTAAGCTCAACCCGGCCAGAGCAGCAACACCCTACGCTCGGAGCTGAGGAGGACGGGCGAGGAGCAGGTGGGTGACCGGACCCGGGCTCAGGTGCCCAGAACAGCTGGGCCCCGCCTTCCCCGGATCGGGCCCGAAGGGCCCAGATCTGGGCCGGCCGACCCGCGCCGCCACGGCGCTAACTCCGGCCGCCCAGCACTGTCGCCGTCAACCCAGCGCCGTCGCCGTCGCTGGGCAGCCATGGAGCTCCTGCCGCCGCCGTCGGGTTTACCCGCGCCCCTACAAACATGCGGTTGGTGGAGATGCCCGCCGCCGGCGGCACCACGCGGGCTTTGCCCGGTGGCTCCCGCCGCCGCCAGCGGAGGAGGGGGCGGAAGGGGTCTGGGGCGGAGGAGGGAATAGGGTTTCGCCCTGACTCGCCCGCGGGGACGAGCCAGGAGCGGACGGTCCCGAAACTCGAAGGGACGCCCCTACCACTGTTATTCGGCAATAAGTGATACTATCATTTACTAGTATACGGGTAGGGCAGAGTGATGATTGCAGAACAATTGAAACATACTAGCTAACTGGTGCATGCATTGTAATCTTCATCGTTTGGCGTACTAGCCTAAGGGTCGATGCTCTTTCTGTTTGTATATATACATACAGTTCTTCTAGTTTCCTTAAATCTATACCTAATCTATATACCTACTAATAAAGCAACTAATGTTTCCTTGGTTTGGTCCGCTTTCCTCTCTATTTAGATCATGTCATCCTCCGAAACAGGCAAGCCACTTAGTCAGCTGGCTGCAAAATTGAGGGTGATTTGCGATATGAATAAGGGTTTACCCGATTTAATTAGGCGATAGGAGCAGTCAGGGTCGTGACCTATGAGGGACAGAGAGAGTCCTTCGTACCCTATACACGTCCATCTGCTTGCATGAGAGCCAGATGATAGCATGACAAATCCTGATAATTAGAACCAACAATAGGGTCAATCAACTTCTGTATGGACTCATAGCGCGATGCGTTCCATGGTCTGATCTGGGTAAGGGAGTGATTCAACTGCGTCACCACGCGAGCACATCTCTCTTGGTTCGGCGGGCAGGTTGCGTCCTCGCGGTTCTGTGGCTAGCTCCTGATCTTGTCAGATTTAATGACGACCATTGTGCACCGCCTCCGATCAGAATCAACAACGGAATCCTGGAAGCACATGCGAGCCGAATAGTTATGATACCGGTTCGTGTTGCCGATGAAATCGATCTATCTAGTCTTCTCGGCTGGCGGCTACACATCGGCTGAACCAACTGGGAAATAGTTGCGTCTCTATTTGAGGTTTATATTTTTTGATCATATGCAGATTAGGCTGGTGCTCTTACGTGTCATTAGTTTAGGTTTTTACACAATCAAAGCTGTAGTACACCATCTCTTCTCCTTGGAATCGATCAATCATTTTTAAGTTGATTCTGTCTACGCAGTCATTCTTTGTGGCAAGAATTGCTCTTGATGTGATGTATTTTGGATCTTCTAATGAAGCGGCTGACGTTTTGTAGATATGGTCGATGAGTCTATCCAGGCCATTATCCTCCTCCTTATTTGGCACACATATACTTTTATAAAACGGATTGGTTTGTAGGCATCACCTTTCTTTTGGGCCTGGGATTGGGTGTTAGCTTCCTCATGGGCCTGGCTTGTCTATTGGTCAGAAACTCAGAATTGAAAGCAACCATCGATCGTCCCCTGCAAACATTGATACTTAATAGTCCCACATCGTTCGCTTGCGATGAGTCCCACCGGTTCATGTACGTTCGACGTTGCCTGGAATATCAGCAAGGGAATTAAGAAGTGGAATCATAGATTGATCTGAAACGTGCCGTGTGGAAAAAGGAAATTGGACAGAGCCACAGCAGTGGAGTCCCCCGAGCTCATCGATGGAAAATGTTAGTGGGAGTGCACACACCCGTCCAAGCGCTGGGAGAGAGAAGGTCTATGGGGATCTGGATGTGGAGTGGTTCATTGGATTTGCTGAATCGTCAATAAGCAAGCATGGTGGAAAAAATATGCCATGTTTAGCTTTGTGATTGCTTGGATGATGCACGGTGCGGACCCGCAACAACAGGTTGCAGCCCATTTTTAAACAAATATTACACCATCGCTCTAGGCTGCAACGATAGGAAAAAATCGCTTAGGCCTGCAAGACGACAGGAAGACATCGCTAAGTACACTATGGCGATAAGTGGATGGCCACCTCCGTCGTCAGTAACTACTAGCCATCACGCTAGCGTCGGGATGATGTGGCTACATGGGTTTGCATCAAGACAAAAGTGGAGGCAGTGCAGCCAATTGGTCACTGGAGTTGCTTCGGCGACATGACTGAGCCACGAGAGGGTGGCGCTGCACATTGCGGTGGTGCTATAGTGCTCACATGGATGGACATAAAGCACCGGGAGGATGGGGTGGTGACGCGGACGAACAAATGATGCCGTGGAGACGGCCAGGTAGGCCAAATCAACTGCACGGCGGGCGGATGGAGGTCGGAAAGACACCTACAAAGGCGACAATTGGAAGAGTGTCACTTCCGTTCCTTAGATGGGAAGACGGAGAACGACACGACGAAGCTTCAGGGTACCCTGAGGGGCTCGTGGAGGCATCTAGCGGTGGCGATAGTCGGCGGAACTGGTTAGGGTTTCGGGAAGCTCATGAGAGAGTGAGGATGGGGTGAGGCACTATAAGGGGAGAGAGGGCTTGGGGGTCCTTATTCTCGTGGCTGAACATTGGAAGGTCGTGCATAATAGACTACTGGCGAGCAGGTCCCTGTTGGGGAGGGGCACGAACATGGCGGGGACTTTGCCGCGCATGACCATAATGATAGCCCCCCGCCGTGTACAATTAAAGCGATAGAGAGAATGGCCCTAGGGGCGGTGGGCTAGGTCCTGCCTATCGATGTAGGCTAGAGCGATTTATACCTATTACTGTGACCCACAGTGATGGGATAATATTTTTGGAAATAAAAATTTGGCACAATATTTCCAAAAATCTTAATTAAAATTTTAAAAACCTCGAACAGATTTATTCAATAAAAACAACCCGTAGCAACACACCTGCAAATTTCCTATATTCAATAAAAAAATAATCTACCACAACACACAGGCATATTTCCTAGAAGTGACACGCACGACCTCCGCTAAAAAGTTTGGTAGCATGTTTACTCATACTTTCTCTTTCTTGGTGCTCGATGAATTTCTGCCTTATGTTTTACCACAAAATCTAGGTAATTTAGATACTTGCTTTTGCAACGTCAACTTTTTCGTCCCGGTGCAACGCACGGGCATTTGTTGTGCCCGTGCGTTGCACTGGGAAAAACACAAACGCTCTGAAAACGTATTAACATGATCTCTCTTTGGCACCACACTTAGTTTGTTCTTGGAACAAAGGTGGTTTATTTTTAAAAAATCAACCACTTTGTATTCTATCTACTCCCTCCGACATTGTCACTGTTTCGATGGGAGTAATCTTTCTACATCATTGTTTTTTATCAACTATGTTGAACAATGTTTTTCAATATAATCATATGATTTTATTTTGCTTAATGATTTACATAATAAAGAACTAAGTTATGAAGGATGAAAGAATCACCTAATGCAAAAAATTAAAATAATACAACATAGATATATATGACACATATATGAAGATTAAGTAAAGAAGTGTTTGCTGTTTCTCGTAGTGTCGCACATACGCGAGCAGTGCGGACAAAGAGTTTCGGTCAGCGGAAGTGATGGCGGCAACGTTGAGCTGGAGCTGATTTGCGGCGTGAGTCGCGTGACAATGTGGAGTTGGGAAGGAACTTTGGGCTAGGCAACTTCACTGTGGTTGGTAAATTTGTGACTTCGATCAATTCCTCAATGGAATCAAGACCTTTTTATCGGGCACCCAGCAGAGTTTGTGTAGGAGCCAGAGCAACCTCGTTCGCAAAAGAATTTGACTGTCCTATGCTTCTGTTTATCCGTGGACGAGCAGAGTTCGGATAAGAGTCGGGGCAGAATTTTACTCTGGTATGCTTTTAGGTTTGCGATTTGCCGATGGGCCGCAACGACAGTACTTGTGTGTGGATGAAGAAAAGGAGTGCACGGATCAATACTTCTACGATGACATCGTGTTGATGTCTCACCGCGCTCGCCCAGCCACTTACACTTCTGGCCAATGGCGAAGTTTCTCCTTGCCGATGCTGGCGAGAAGGTCATCAGGCCCTTACGGGAGCGACATGCCTCCGTGGGATTCCAGCAGTGGCCCGAGTGCTTCTGAGGCGATTGTTTATCTAGCCGACAAGCTTGACGTGGTTCTGGCACTCGATCGACAACGCACATGAATTGGACTTCGGCCAGCCACCTTGACCTATGTCCCTGTGTCCCTGAACGACAACAGATCGGACTCAGATGGCATGAGAGAGGTGGATTCTTGTAAACAGTTTGCAGGTGGTGCGATGGACACCTGTTCATCATTGGGGTTGAACTACTTGAAGTCTACCGTCGTCCCGTAGTCAGTTGAGCTCGTGGCGCCGATCAAATTGCTGCACGCATGCACCGCCCTGTTTGGAGACTCCATTACCAAAGGCTCTAGCTCCTCCATCTTGATTAAAGCACGGCTGTAACACTACCGCCCCAGCCAGGCACCCCCAAGTTGCTCGCATCCTCGACGACATTGGCATCTCGCCGCCCCTCCTTATTAATTTTTGAAATTTTCTCGTCCTTTACAATCATGGCAGGCGCGGAGCCATGATTATCAAGTGCCCGCGTTGGCCTCTTTGGTCCCGACTTGTTTGGTTTCGTGGCGTTCCTCTAGTCCTCCTTCCGCCGGCATGCATGGTCGGCAACTTGACGTTGATGCCGTCGGCGTTCTCTGCTATACCGCTGCAGAAATCATCCATGATCCACCTTGTACTGTGCTGGCCGATGCCTGCCTGCGGTATAGTCTGCCCGTCCACGTATATGCCTCATGATCGCAGATGTGAAGGAGCTACTGTTGTTGGGTTGGAGTCTTCATGATTTTTTCTGCATTGCCAGGATTGGACAAGAGAAGGTCACAAGCCATGGCGGCGAGGCGAGAATCGAAAACAGATCTTTAGGAGTGCCTTCTTGCGGCTTGGCTTTGTGTGCGGTCGACGGTCGTGCGGCTTTATTGGAGCCTGGGATAAATTTCGTGATGGATTCGGTTTCCAGTACATATACTATTCGGCCCAAGCGGACGTACGATGGACTTTGCAAGCTAGACTTGAGCGTTTAGGCTACTCCTTTCTGCACACATCCCCAAAACAGATCGGATATCGTATCTTAGATGGATTCTACACGACGGACGAAACGAAAATTGCACGGACGAACCAAGAAACAACGGACGAAGACGGACCAAACCGCGGAAACGCTTCTCCAAATAAGGTTTCCTTGGTTTGGTCCGTCCGTCCGTCTCATTGGTTTTCGTCCGTTCTGTGTCGCTGGTATTCATGGTTTGTTACGTCGTGATTTCTCCTGAAGTATCCGGACCTCACACGAGTCGTTCTTCTCACAAAGCTGGTATTCCTGGTTTCCTACGTTGTGATTTCTCGTAAAGTATCGGGACGTGACACGTTCTTCTCACAAAGGAACCGGAACTGACACGAGTCGTTCTTTTGTTTTGCCTCTGTGAGTCTTTAAATATGAGGACCTACATCAGATCAATTCTGATTGATCCAAACTTTAGATCGACAGGTCGAGCCTTCCAAAATGCTAGGAACGCCGAACGCGAGCTAGCCATGAGGCTATAACGCGGTCAAGCCTGAAACGCCAACACGGCGAGGACGACTGTGGCCAGCTTTCCGAGATGTCAGGCACGCGAGCTAGCGCGGTAACGCCGGAAACTCCAGCACGGCGAGGACGACTAACGAGCCTACAAAGATGCTAGGCACGCGAGGCTACAGCGCGGTCACACTGCAAAACCAAGCTCAGCGAGGACGACCGGCCAAGTGCCATGGAGCACTAGCGACACGCCGCCATCATGCCGATGGCTCGGCAGATACCCTTGACCAGATTGACAGATTCATGTTTCCGTGATCGGCGGCAGGAATCATCTGACTTTCCAGCCGCCGTATGCACCACCGGCATCCTTCTGAGCTCATCGATAGCGGTTGGGAGTAGATAGGTAGGAGAGTGATTGGGATCACAGGCACCATTGAGCCTAGAGGCGCTGTAGCGCAGCGTCTGGTCGATGGGCGTGGGCGGCTCGATCCGCTTACCATGGACCATGGCTGATGGTGGTCTACGCTCAGTGCCATGCGGTTCGATTACAATGGGCGACTGCTCTGGGTCTATTGTCTTAAGCGATAGCCTCGCATCTGGCCGGCGAGGGAGCCGCGTTTCAGAGACGTTTTGCATCCAGATTGATACGCTGGATCCAGGCGGGCTGAAGCCCAGGCCGCCGGATACCCTCGGTAATAAGCAGTGAAACCTGGCCTGATTGCTTGACAATAACGAGAATATGGAGGATATATTTTCCAATCACCATTGTTTTCGGTGAGTCACATTTTACTACTAGCTGTTTCAGAGTTTGATGTCTAAGGTTTAGCCTACTATGACATATGTCCTTGATATAGACAACCAAACTCAACAAAACCTGGTCAAGGAAACGAGCCTTCTTTGCTCTTTTTAAATTTTTATAAGTTGCAGATTTGGTCGAGTAAAACGGTTTTCGACTGAGCTCAACTCAGACCCTACTAATGGTTTGGTCCACCAAATAGGTGTGGTATCCGGCCGAAGTATCATAACCGTTTCCTCACATGGCTAGGTAACCTTTACGAATACGAATTAAGGACACTATGAAGCAAACCGAGATACAAAATCTGCAATGCATTGATTTAGTTATGCAGAGGTCGGATCTATTACTCAAAATAATAAAGTGACAATTATCGAAAAAAATAGTGTGCACCATTTCTTTACATGTGGGTCATTTCATTTGCATGTTGGATTACTTTTCTCCTTGCATGATGCTATAAATTCTGTTCCCGCCGTATGAGATTGATTCTGGCTCCTTGTCGGGGGTTTCCGCGAGGTCTCATTGTTTGGACACGGGACAGGAGGACCCTGAAAAAGGTGGCGACTCACCAAGGTCTCGGGTATGGCCATCACGCAGATTGCGAATTTACCTACGAAACTTACTTTAGACATTATTTCATTGCAACGCACGAGCAAAGGCTTCTTGTTTGTCCGTCTTTTATTGACCATGTTTTTTATTGAAATTACATATCATGGCATCCAAAGTGAACGAAATGGTAAGTACGCACTCCTTCCCACGGCTGAGTCCCCATCCGCGCGTCGGAGTGCAGCAAATCAATATGGTCGTTGACTTTGGCACATGAATCTTTTTCATTACCTACAAAATATTCACCCGTAGCGAAGCACGGGCAAATGTCCTAGTAAATATAAAAAGAGAATTACAGATCTGGTTGTGACATTCACAATCCTCGCTATAGGAGTATAAGTATGTCGGTTCCGATTCATATCTATCAATCTTGTACGCTAATTAGTTCTTTTGCAAAGAACTTGAGCGAAGTGATTGGTGTGTTGACGTGAATGGAGCATATGTGTACTCGAATGCCCCAGAGGTGACAGCGTCGGCTCGTCGTCGACT
>NC_061509.1:159871022-159882375 GCF_022539505.1 Lolium rigidum | reverse complement strand
TCCTTCTCCAAGTTGCGCCACAGACGCGCAACGGTGGCCTTGCGCGTGTCGTTGTCGAGGTCGGGATCATAGTGCACCCGCACTATCTCATTGAATTCCTTGTAGCGATCGTCCACACCGCTAGCTTTGACGTACATATCCATTAACTCCTTGTGGGCAATGGTCTCCTCCTCCTCCTCCTCCTCCTCCCCCTCCTCATGGTCATCGGTTTCAGCGCCATCGTCCACACCCAACTCCTCTCTGGCCATCCGATTGGCTGCCACCCTGCGCCGCAGCCTGTCGCTCTCGCCGCCGAGATCGTGAAGGAGGGACCTGTAGACATCGACGTTCTTCTTGATGTCAAGCTTGAGCTTCTGGATTTGAAGCGCCACGATGAGCCGCACCGACAGGTCGTATTCCAACCTCCGACGTACGAGCTCGTCGCCGTCGTCCAGCAGGGAGACGTTGGCCAGCGACGATTGCGGCTCTTGGGTGCTATCATCAGCTTGCCCATATTCCATGGCTGCCATCGGCTCTCTCGATCTCCCTCTTGGCACGTACACTCGAAAACCACAGAACAACTCCACGTAATTAATCAAGAGTGCGTGGATGTGCTGTGCTGTAATGCATTGCTATATAGAAGAAGGCGGACGCTACGCGTCGGTCGGCGGATGGGAAGGCCAAAAATCGGTTGTTCCCCGCGCTGTACGATCATGATCCGACGTCCGAAATCTACCGCGGTGCGAGATTTGCATTTTGCCCCCTGTTTTTCTGAAATTTAACCCGCGGTTCTATTCTTCTCCCAGTTAAAGTGAAAGGTATATCCCTTTGGACCCGACCTTCACTATATTTACAACACACATGCCACCCGAGGACAGATCCAAGTTATACTAAGTATTACAACAAAATCTCTCACTTCGCTTACAAAAAATATGTACTATTACAACAAAAAGATTACAAAAAATATAAACAAAATAGTATTATAAAAAAATGGTTAAACAAAAATTGTTTTGCTATAGGTTGGTTTACAACAAAAATTGACAACAATTACAATAAAAAATCAAAAGCTATAACAACAAAAAACATGTGTTCGTGGCTGTGAAAATTTGATTGAAAATAACATATTTTATATATATCAAATTACAACAAAAATCATCAGCTATTTTTACCAAAAATTATTAGCGATTACAACAAAATAATTTATAGCAAACGTCCAGGTAAACATTACAACATCTCTGACATGCTTTCTCTATAACTTTTATACGCATTTGTTACAAAACTAACGAACATATACAACATCTCTACGAAAAAAGTGTCCATGACTAAAACAATTACACCAAAAATCATAAATAATTACAACAAAAAAGTCATCCGTTTACAACGTATCAAGAAAAACACATTTTCGTAACATATCACTTAGAAAAATCTTACAAATTATGTCGTGTGAGTTTACAACAAATTTTTTATCTAATTGTTACAAATCTGGAAACAACACTGTACATTTCTTTAAAAAAAAAGCAACACTCCAGTTTGGGCCGAAAAACCAGACCCATATAGGGCCGCGCGGGGCGAGGGACGACGACCGATCGCTGGCGAGCGATCGGTCGCCGGATCGGAAGCGTTTTCCATAGAAGAAGGGGCAGGCCGATCGAGCCGCCTGATCGTGATCGAGTCGGTCATGTATGTGGGACTCCGACTTGGAGTTGAACATTCGAGGTAATCCTGATTAGCAGCATATATTTACGACTTACGACAGATTTCCCTCCCGTTCCACCACGGATTCACAGTCCGTTGACTAAAGTTAACACTAGAAAATTCAATCACAAAGATAACAACCAACAAAGAGTCGTCATCTTGCCCAAGATTAAGCCCCAAATGTATTACCAACACCATGCAGTAAGGTACCGAACATTGTTTGGAAGAGTGTCAGGGTATGGTCGTTTTTTTCTTTTTTGAAACAAGGCAAAATATTTGCTATTTTCATTGATTAAGAAAAATGTTTTAGAGATCTTACAAACCAAAGCTCTTGGCATAAAAGGCCAGAAGTAGAACACGAGCCCAATGCCGACCCATGGCTTAGCCTCATGGTTCTACTCATGCCATAACCAAATACGAATCGAATCCCCTCCCTAGCAATCGATTGCTCGAGCAATCACTTTTTGTGGCGCGGAAGCGCTCGCAGAGCGAGTCAATTCCCTTTTGTCACGTATTGTTTTAATTGTGTTCACACGTGTTCACACTAACAGCTTGTATTACTACTTTGCAAGTTGCATGCAGCCAAGAGCATTCACACTGCATGCATGCACATGCACAGAGCATCTCATAGATTTGCATTTAATGAGCCAACTTTTCAGCACGCTTTCATAAGTTGTTGCATGCATACACATAGCATCTCACTCTTTTTGTTCAGCACGAGGCAGACTCTCAATTCTCTTTTTGCAATTCCCTTTTTGCAATTCCTTTTTGGGTTTTATTTTTCGTACGGTAATTCATGTTTAAGGGGGTCCTTTTGCAATTCCCTTTTTCGGGCCAGTGGTTTTTAGGGGGAAAATAACGGGTGGGAAGATCCACTTGCAACTGAAATGAACTACCACTTCCTACTCAAATTAAGTACTGTTTTTAAGTTGTAAGCTAACAAAAGTTGCTAAAATATTCTAAATGAAATTTACGTTTTAGGGTTGCTAGGTATTTATATTTACCGTTGATAAATAACGGGGCACCGGGTTGATAACTTGTAAATAAAAAAAGAGTCACTACATATTTTAAATTAAATTAAATTTTTAGGGTTGATATTTATATATATTTACCATTGATAAATAGCGGGTCACCGGGTTGATAGCTTGTAAACTAAAAGAGAGTCGCTAAAATATTCTAAATGAAATACTTTTTAGGGTTATTATTTATTTATATTTACAGTTGATAAATAACGAGGCACCAGGTTGATAGCTTGTAAAATAAAAAATATTCGCTAAAATATTCTAAATAAAATACTTTTTAGGGTTGGTAGTTTTTTTATAATTACCATTGATAAATAACGGAGCACCGGGTTGATAACTTGTAAACTAAAAAGAGTCGCCAAAATATTCGAAATGAAGTTAGATTTTTAGGGTTGGTACTTATTTATATTTACCGTTGATAAATAACAGGACACTGGGTTGATAGCTTCTAAACTAAAAAATATTCGGTAAAATATTTAAAATAAAATTAACTTTGGGGTTGATAATTTTATACATTTACCGTTGATCACTCAAGTACGGAGGGGTTGATTATTCGAATAGAGAGGGTTGATAACTTTTAGCCGAAAAAAGTTTCTCGAAACATATCAACATGGGTGCTAGTTTTGAAGATCTCGTCGAGACGGATTTATTGGTGAAAGCGGATCTTAATTTGGAGTTGTCGTTTCAAAGTTAAAACGTTTTGAATTTTGAAATTTGGAAAAGATTCCGCTTACATCAACAGATTCGTCTATTTGTGCATGCATGCAGAACTTTCCCTCAATACCCTGCAGCAGGTTGATAATTTTATACATTTACCGTTGATCACTCAAGTACGGAGAGGTTGATTATTCGAATAGAGAGGGTTGATAACTTTTAGCCAGAAAAAAAGTTTCTCGAAACATATCAACATGGGTGCTAGTTTTGAAGATCTCGTCGAGACGGATTTATTGGTGAAAGCGGATCTTAATTTGGAGTTGTCGTTTGAAAGTTAAAACGTTTTGAATTTTGAAATTTGGAAAAGATTCCGCTGACATCAGCAGATTCGTCTATTTGTGCATGCATGCAGAACTTCCCTTAATACCCTGCACCAGGTTGATAATTTTATACATTTACCGTTGATCACTCAAGTACGGAGGGTTGATTATTCGAATAGAGAGGGTTGATAACTTTTAGCCCGAAAAAAAAATCCACGAAACATATTAACATGGGTGCTAGTTTTGAAGATCTCGACGAGACCGACTCATAGGTGAAAGCGGATCCTAAATCGGAGATGTCGTTTGTGAGATAAAACGTTTTGAATTTTCAAATTCGGAAAGATTCTCGCTTACGTCATCAAATTCGTCTGTTTCTACATGCATGCAGAACTTTCCCTCAATAGCCTTCACTACAGTCCAAAATTTGCTAAAAATGGAAAAACAATTTAGTTAGAAACCGATCGCTCATTCTCTCCCTGGCAATCGTTCGCTAGCTAGGGGAGCCCAATACGAATGGCCACTCATGGTTGTTTTGTATACACTGTGATCGTGTATGCCTTATTTTAAATATGGTTCACATTGCAAACGGGTTAAATTAAGCACATGATAATAATCAGAGCACATAATTTTACCTAGCTAGATCTATGAAACATTTAATTCCTTCAATAAATCATGTCAAAGATGCATAACATGATTTTCTTAATGGATAGCTTTTTTTTACTCGAGGGCACTGAAATTAATTTTCACCAAAATATCCTGGTGATCTATGTATATTACTGCCAGAGAAATTTCAGATGACATTTCAATTAGGTAAAATTTATACCCTAAAGTTGTGCAAAGCAGTCGTCAGCGTAGTGATTGTTAGCATTCGCTTCTTATTCTCAGCAAAGGGTGCACCATTGTAGATATAGTAAAAACCATGAAACATTAATGATGTGTTTGGTTGCCTTTTTTTTTTGCCTCCTGTTCACTTTGGCCTAATGAAATTTGGTTAAGAAGAAGCGAGGCATGGGCCATGTTCCGTATATTGTATGGTCATCAACATTGCTTCCAAGCAGGCCTAGTGAAAACCAAGAAAATCTACAAACTAGTGCGGAATAAAACTAACATTTAACTTGTCAAACACAAAATCTACAAACTAGGGTTCACTTATGTGCACAAGCAACCTATGCTAAGCAAAATAACAAAAAAATGGTAGCAAGATATATAACTTCAAGCATGAACATAAGAAAATGAGCTCGAGTAGAGAAATAACCAAGGCACGTAGAGACGACGATGTATCCCGAAGTTCACATCCTTGTAGGTGCTACTCTTCTTTGGATCGGCGTGGAGGCACAAGCCACTCCAAATGCCACAATGACGCACCGTATTCTCCTCGAGCCTTCACACAAAAAGGGAAATAATCTATCCACTATGGAAATCTTGAGGATGGTCACAAACCTGTACAATCTTGGAGCGACCTCCACAACTTTTTTGCGGGGTAAACAATGGGAAAATCTCACTGCAATTTTTATTAATTAATAAAGATGAAAGTACAAAGTCATTATACCAGAGGTACAAAGATCAAAACAGGAAGAAAAGGAAAAAATCTATTGTAACTAATCTAAGCTGTAAAAAACTCTACACTTGTGATTACAACCACTCTCTGAATGAGTTAGCATGCTTTTTCTTCATTCTGAGGTGAATCATTCTGAGCTCATTTGTGTATATAGCTTTCCAACTCTGAAAAATGGTGTTTGATTCTTGAAAATTTTGTTGTTCCTGACAATCCAAATCCCCCAAGCAGCTGAGATGATAATTTCCATAGAGAAAAGCACGTTAAGCTTATTATTGACATCATAGAATGCATCTATTACTGAAAGGTGTAAGGTTCTCTGAAGACAAATATAGTTCCATCATAATTCTGCAAATGTACATGTCCAAAATAGATGCACCAAAGTTTCTTCCTAGTTGCATTGTAAAGTGGCACACAAGTATGAAGGGAGATTGAAAGTTTTCCTTGCGAAAAGATTCCTTGTATTCAATCTATCCGGTAACAGCAACCAGAAGAAGAATTTGTGTTTGGCCCGACATGAAGATTTCCAAACCCAAGAAAAAATCTGAGGAGATAAGCATTTTTTTGTTGAGAATTGGTTGTTTCCCCAAATTTAGCTCCAAGAGTCCTTATTTCAAGCTTGAGCAGTCACCAAAGTATTGGAAACAATCTCCTCCAGTTTTTCAAATTCTTAATTGGAGGCTTCCAACTTAATTGGAGGCTCCCAAGTAATCTCCGCGAAGGTCATAAGCTTGAGGCAAACTCCACAAAAATTGGAGGCTCCCAAGTAATTACCACCAATATCGCAATGCCACAAAAGGCCAACAAGCTTGAGGCGATCTCCACAACATAATTGGAGGCCCAGAGAACACCACTAAGGTCACAACGCCACAAAAGCCATCAAGCCATCTAGGATCCACGGATCCAAGAGGAACAGGCTACGGGTTCAAGCACCAAAAGAAAGTCAACTCATGAACACTCACTTTCATGTACGACCTTGGAAAACTCAAACCGATGCACCAAATGCAATGGCAGGTCCCACACTATCAAATTACACTGGGAATAATATAGGAAGAACAAAGGAGGAGAACACTAACATTTCTCCAAGAGCTAGATCTGGAGGATTCCCTCGGAAAGAGCAGATTTTGATTGGTATGATACTAGATCTAGATCTCCTCTCTCTTTTCCTCAAATGAGAGCAAGAATCATGGAAGGAATATCAAGATCAAGGAAGATCAACAATGGGGCAAGAAGGAGTTGTGGAAGATTGGATACCATTGGGGAAGAAAGCCCATTAAATGGGTAACACGAAAATCAACCATTAGGTGCAAGAAACATAGGACCAGGATACCTTTGGGGCGGTACTACTAGACATGAGCAAAAGCCCCTAAAAAAAACAGTGTAGTTGAGTGGGTGGAAGTCCAGCGATACTACCGGCCAACTTCTGACCAACTTTCGGAAACCCAAAATGGCTCCAAGAACCGTTTTGTAACCCCAAAACAAAATTTTCAATTTGACTGGAAGTAGGGCGGTACTTGATCGGTAGTACCGGGAAACTTCAGGTCATACCAGTTTGGGAAGGAGGAAATGTGCAGAAGCCGAGCTGCCCAGCGGTAGTACCGACCGGAACTTCCGACCATCAAATTTGTCCAGAAATATATTTACTTATGAAAACTGCAATATATAGAGTTTGGAAACTTAAAATTAAGATCAATTTTGTTGAAAGATAACAAAAGATATACCCCATAAAAGTTAAAATATTGAGAACAAGCGGGGTAGATTTTTTCCATGAATTGAGAGGTGGAACCACTTAATGCGAAGAACAGGGAAAACCTCCAATATTGAAAATGCAACAAGCTTTTATACGAAGTTCATCTTCGATGAGCTAGATCTTGTCATGAGAATGAGCACAATCTCTAAAATATCTGACGCATGTAAAAGGCATACATGAACTTTGTACTTTATTAACACATATTCCTACATATTTGTAACATATATGATGTTATTTTCATGTTTAATTTATATTGATTTATGAGGATTTACTAATGATCCACTTTATTTGGGTTATAACTCTGCAGAACAGGAAAATTTGTTTTGTGTATTTTTCACTTTGAGAGACCTATACGGAGTCAAATTGAGCTATGATTTTTGGAGGGTCATTTTTTCATCGGGAGAAGCAACCTGGGCCCTGGAAGCACACCTGGAGAGGCATGAGGCCAAAAGGAGGCCAGCAGGCGCGCCACCCATGCTCTTTTGGCCGTTGATCGTCCAAATCGCTTGATTATTTTTCCCACCGACGTATTTTGACCTAAAAATCACTATATATGACCCCCGATGGTTCTCTGGTGGAGAGCGACGCAGGAACAAAGAAACACAAAAACAGAGGCAGCAACAACAAAGATTCGAGGGGGAAACTCCACCGGAGGGATCTCCACCCTCTCCAACATGTTCCTCATCATCACCATGTTCAAGGGGGAGTACTCCAGCTCTGGACTACGGGTTTGTGGCAGTAGCTTGATCTATTTCTCTCATGTTCTTCATAGTTCTTAGTACCATATGAGCTGCCCAACATGATTATGGTCATATTTGTAATACATATCTGGTGGATCTTTATTCTATGATATGATACTATGATATTTTGCTATACTTTTGTGTAAGATGTATTGATACATGCATACTGTGTACCCATTCTTGGTTCTGATCCAACTTGTATTCAAGAATATGTGTGGGGTGATGTGTGTGTTAGATTGAATAACATGGTTTTAGTGATTGAATAGTGACAACAAATTCATGATCTATTATGGCTTTGCCTTTTATTTTGCTATCTCACTAGGGATAAAATGAATGCATGTACTATGTTCATTACGTGACAAAAGTAATGATCTTGTTTGTTCAATGTAGCATATTTTATATTCAAACATCATGTCAAAGTTCTTATAGCTATATTGTGTTAATTCTTAATACAAGATTGGTTGAAGTTATTTCTATCTTGTGGAGTGTAAGAGAGATGTGTTGCATCATCTCTATGTTAGGACATGAGGCCCATATAGATGCTTATTTTATATATGTTAATGTTATTGTCTTCATATTTCATTGATGAATTGTTATTATCCACTACAACTTAAAAGATAGAATAGTCAAGTGAACCCATAAACCCCGGTCCAACTTTAATCATAAGAAACACATTTATATCACTTTTATCTTACTTTTTATTTGCATCACTATTTTAATCTGAAAATACAAAAATATTTACTTTTCTTATTTGCACTCAAAACCCCAAAACAAACAAACCTTTACCGCTTTTACTTAGTTTATTTCAGTTGCTTAGTTTACTTTACTTTAGTTACTACTTTACTTATTTTTACTTACACAAAACCTTGTGCTTGACAACCACACGGTGAAGTTGGAGACACAAGACTTTTTTTGCAGGATTGCTAGAAGAAGAGAGGGAGAGATAACTCTTTACGCCATTCCTCGAGAGTTCGTTATAAATCCTCGAGTCACCCTAGTAGGGAAAATACTCCGCTGGTACAACACTCTGCACTTGGATTCCCAACGTCATCAATGGTTACGTGTGCGCCAATGGTCACTCTCATCGCTTGTCCACATGATGAACTTACCTCATGCCACAACACTTGGAACAACTTTTCCGGCGAGACTCAAAATTAAGACACAAGCATGGAGATTTTGTGGAACAAGATGAAGCTAGTGGTTAAAAGGACGTGTATATCCTTTTTATTATCCTCCGCAAAGTTCACACCGTAGAGATAGTAAAAACCATGGAACATTAAGAACATGTTTGGTTTCCCACACCTTTTCTCAGCTCATCTACTCTTGACCCAATGCATCCTGGCTAAGAAGAAACAATGCATGTGCCATATTCTATAATTTTGTTTGGTCGCCCGCATGCTTCTAACTAGTTCTAGTTGAGACGTAAGTCGGCGGTGTTTGGTTGCATCTATATGCTCTTCATATGCAAAATTCGATCGTATGGTTATGTGTGCACTGATAATCACTGTCATCTCTTGTTTACATGGTGAACTTACTTCATGTCACCGCACCTGGAAAAACTTCATCTATGCGACTAAACATCAAAAGCAGAATCACGAAAGTTGTATTTAATGGTCAAAAAAATTTAAATGGTCGATCGTGTGCAATGAATTTAACAAAATTCATCAAACTCGAAAACAAAATTGAGCAGTTGTATTTAACGAAACTCGGAATTGATTGCTGAAATGGAATCGTATGGTGTCGCAACAAAACTACATGTGTTTACCAATTCGTTAGTACTCTGAGCGTAGAGTGATGCAGTAAATGTTTCTTTTCACCATGAGGGTGACTCGAGGTTTTATATTGAACTCTTGAAAAAATAGTGAATATATCTTCTATCCACTAAGGGGGTAGTGGGTGGGTTTCGAATTGGGAGGTGAGAGTGGAGGGTAGAAATATGGGAAGGTTTTAGCGCGAGGTGACGGATGCTCCTGCCATCTCCATGGTTTACCAAGCTCGTGCAGGAAATCCCCCTTTTTTGCATCAGGTAAGCGCACAACGAGGATAGCTCGCTACAAATGGACATATCGACACTTCCTAGTGATACGTCCCAAACGTATCTATAATTTCTTATGTTCCATGCTACTTTTATGATGATACTCACATGTTTTATACACATTATATGTCATTATTATGTATTTTCCGGCACCAACCTATTGACGAGATGCCGAAGAGCCAGTTGTTATAGTTTCAAAAAAAAAAGAGCCAGTTGTTGTTTTCTGCTGTTTTTGGTTTCAGAAATCCTAGTAAGGAAATATTCTCGGAATTGGACGAAATCAACGCCCAGGGTCCTATTTTTCCACGAAGCTTCCAGAAGACCGAAAGGATCAAGAAGTGGGGCCACGAGGCGACGACACGCCAGGGCGGCGCGGCCTGGGCCCTGGCCGCGCGGCCCTGTTGTGTGGGTCCCTCGTGAAGCCCCTTGACCTGCCCTTCCGCCTACTTAAAGCCTTCGTCGCGAAACCCCCAGTACCGAGAGCCACGATACGGAAAACCTTACGCAGACGCCGCCGCCAATCCCATCTCGGGGGATTCGGGAGATCGCCTCCGGCACCTCCGCCGGAGAGGGGAATCATCTCCCGGAGGTCTCTTCATCGCCATGATCGCCTCCGGATCGATGTGTGAGTAGTCCGCCCTCGGACTATGGGTCCATAGCAGTAGCTAGATGGTTGTCTTCTCCTCATTGTGCTATCATGTTAGATCTTGTGAGCTGCCTATCATGATCAAGATCATCTATTTGTAATGCTACATGTTGTGTTTGTTGGGATCCGATGAATATTGAATACTATGTCAAGTTGATTATCAATTTATCATATATGTTATTTATGTTCTTGCATGCTCTCCGTTGCTAGTAGAGGCTCCGGCCAAGTTGATACTTGTGACTCCAAGAGGGAGTATTTATGCTCGATAGTGGGTTCATGCCTCCATTAAATCTGGGACAGTGACAGAAAGTTCTAAGGTTGTGGATGTGCTGTTGCCACTAGGGATAAAACATCGATGCTTTGTCTACGGATATTTGTGTTGATTACATTACGCACCATACTTAATGCAATTGTCTGTTGTTTGCAACTTATTACTGGAAGGGGTTCGGATGATAACTCGAAGGTGGACTTTTTAGGCATAGATGCATGCTCGGATAGAGGTCTATGTACTTTGTCGTAATGCCCCGATTAAATCGCATAGTACTCATCATGATATATGTATGTGCATTGTTATGCCTTCTTTATTTGTCAATTGCCCAACCGTAATTTGTTCACCCAACATCTGTTTATCTTATGGGAGAGACACCACTAGTGAACCGTGGACCCCGGTCCTATTCTTTACATCCGAAATACAATCTACCGCAATTGTTCTTTATCTGTTCTTCGCAAACAATCATCATCATCCACACTATACATCTAATCCTTTGTTTACGAGCAAGCCGGTGAGATTGACAACCTCACTGTTACGTTGGGGCAAAGTACTTTGATTGTGTTGTGCAGGTTCCACGTTGGCGCCGGAATCCCTGGTGTTGCGCCGCACTACACTCCGCCGCCATCAACCTTCAACGTGCTTCTTGGCTCCTACCTGGTTCGATAAACCTTGGTTTCTTACCGAGG